>NC_059349.1:3089612-3277775 GCF_019703515.2 Myxocyprinus asiaticus
AATGTGATTAAAGTTTGGACTGTTACAGTTTGACACTTTTTTTGTCCATTTTGCGCATCATCAGGAATAATATATTATTTTCGTTGACACAGCCTCAGTTGATAAAGCAAGTGAAACTGTAATAACACTGCAAACTAAAACATAAAATGAGGATTCAATAATGATGGGGATAAAATATACTTTATTAAACATGAAAATAATATGCTTAAATATGCAATATAACAATGACAAGAAGTCGATTTCAGAAGTCGTACATTTAGTAAACATGCACAGTAACTTCACAGCACAACGTAGATACATCGCAATTGGTTAACACATGGGTAATGTTCGATTCAGAAAAGCATGACAACCCTACCAGACAACATACTGTATCCAAGCATTATAGCAGGTAAACAACTTCTCCAAACGGATAACAGATAAACATCCATCCAGACTGCAGTGCTGCTCTCCTGGACTGTGATTGTGATTGAATGAACTGAACTGAACAGCATCCTCGGCTGGAAGACGAGACAGCCGGTACTTCTTTTTCCTGTGTTTACGGACATGACGTAAGGAGGAACGACATAAGCCAGCAAGCTCGCCCCAAATCCGACAGCTCAAAATACAAATAGTTTTTATAGGCTTTTTATTAGGCTTTTTATAGGTAAATCGGGGTATGGCAAGGACATTGTTTTGAACACTGATTGTTTATGTACTTAATCAATAATGGCAATTTGTTCATTTTTAACCTAACAATCTTACATAGTGCAGCTTTACAGTGCCTATGCAGCAGTATTACCCTGAAAAATATTCATAGGGGAAAATGGCTCGTGGAAACGTGAAATTCGATGCACAGTTTCACACACATGCCAGCAACCCCATGGTACTTAAAAAATACTTGCGCATTAATGTCACTCGATGGATGATCATATACTTGTGAAATACACGGAGCATGCACATAGCCCATACTTAGGGTGCTTTCACACTTGGTTCGATTGCTTGAAACAAACCCGAGTTCGTTTCCTCCCCCTCCTGCTGCCTGCACTGGTCTCTGTTCACATCATAATTATTTGGGTCCGAACCGTGGTCTGATTACGTCATCAATGTGAGCTGTTTACCACTGTGTCTAGGTAACAACTCGAGAAGACGTCACTGTGTTAAGTGAAGTATTAAAGTTTGTTTCTTTGAATTACCAGTGTTTATCTGCCATGGATGCATTGAATGTGCAAATGATGTGATGAATATTAGTGTTTGTCTGCCATGAGCATTGCAAGAGATGTGAAGAATGTGAACTGCTCTCTGAAGGCGTATTTGGACACAAGCAGGTATGAGAAATGCATTATACCATAGTAATTGCGATCGCGAGCCTGCAAAGACGCAATTTATATGTCAACACAAGTTGTACACTTCCGCAATTTGGTATGATTGCATTCATATCAACAGCTGTACCAGAGTTCACATGAACCATACCCCAGACCACCTTTTCAAGCGGATTTGGGTGCAATTCGCAGGTGCGCACCCGAGTTCGGAAAACAGCATTCACATTATCCAAACGAACCGAACTTTGACGTCATTCGACCTCGGGTGTGCACCAAAAGTTCTAGTGTGAAAGCACCCTTAAGAAAAACATACTTACATAGTCTATGGAGGTAAAATGTGACTAGCCACCCTCTTTAACTGACAGTTGACACATCTCATGATTATACGTTCACTGTTTGCTTCTCTCTGAGTTCGTGATATTACTTAAAGCTGCACTATGTAAGATTTATTTGGGTTACAATTAACAAAAATTAATTATTGAGTGAATCCATGTTCAAAACCATGTCCTTGTCTTACCCCGATTCACAACATATTTTGAAAGGGAATGGTGACTGAGACTGTCAGTCTCTAACATTCTGTCTAACATCTTTTGGGTTCCACAGAATGGGGTTGGAAGAACATGAGGGTGGGAAAATGATTATATCATATTAATTAAAAGGCTGAACTATCACATTAAGGATGCTTCTCAGATTTGGATGAATCTGTCAATTAGAAGAGAAGTTTGGAAACCTTTTTCTAGTAATTATTATGGTGAAAAACGTGAACAATGTCACACAGTCTCAAGTTATATATAATGTTTAATTATACACTGAAGCACGATCATGCTTTATTCATGCCTTCTGTTGTTATTTCACAGCTGGACATAATCCTGCGTGAATTTAGTTCAGTGACCGTCCAGCACTGACAGTGACGAAAGAATTTAGATAATTAGTTCTGTACACTAAGGGTAAATTGCTCCATATCTCTGTTTGGAAACTTGTTGTCCATAAAACAAAGCCGTCCACATCTGTCAAACACTGTTCACGCACCAACCTAGCACGTGCAGAAATGGTCACAATCGCGGTAGGGCGGGCAAAACATTTGCACTTAACGCGGATGTTTACAAGGATTTATACAGTAGGCACTAATATGTTGCAGCACTTATATAAAAATGTAAACTTAGAAACTGAGGTCATAAGAGCCCACAGTTACAGATTCACACTGAAAATGAATGAGTATCACCATGACACAGACAAGCCCACATTATCACAACCTCTAAAACTTAACTCACTGTGTTTTCTTAAGTTGGAGCTGCAATTTTAATCTTGAAATATATACTTGGCTTAGTGTAAAATGAAGGCATTGTGTGGAGTGAAGAAATGTTTGTTTTGAGTGCTTGCTGCTGTAGTGTTGAATGCGACTAGAGTGACAGCGTGCAGCTGTGAAGTGCCGCTGTCGTAAGAGTCCCATTCAAAAATCTCAATAAATTAAACATTTATTAACACTTATTAAATTAAAATCAATATGTAATGACAGGAACGCTACCCATTGTAATGAAGTAAAAGTTAAAAAAAATCATCAGAAATTTACTTTTTAAGAGTTAAAAGTACCCACCATAAAACATACTCATGAAAGAACATTTTTTCCAAAACGTTACTCCAGTAAATGTAATGGAGTAAATGTAGCCTGTTACTACCCACCTCTGATATTCTTTTTTGCCATTGGCATCACATAGCACTGCCCAGCGGACAAAAAACAAAACAAAAACAGGTTATACAGGGGTGAGTAATATATTTTATAGTCAGCCTGTTTTTTTTGTTTTTTTATCAGGATCTCCAGGATGTTCTGACTCACACCAAAGCTGTTTATTTTCCTGACTTGGTACAGACGTTGCATACATTATTAAAAATATATAGTTTGTATTAGCAGAGAAGCTCAATTTACTATCCAGGGCCCATATTCACAAAAAAATAAATAAATAAAAAATAGCTCCTAACATGGAAATTTAGGAGCAACTCTTAAACATTTGGGGCATTTTAATGCTAAAAGTAGTTCCTAAACCCATGACAGCTTAGAAGTCCTCCTGAGGACTTTATTTCTTTATTACTACAATTACTTTGCTGGAAAATCATCAATAAACTCAAAATGTTGAGCAGCTCAAACACAGTCCTGTAGTCCGCCATTGTAGTTTTGAATGTCTCGCGCGCATGCCTATAGACTGAACTCTCAAGATTATTCAATAAACTCATTTTTACCATCACTTCGTCTTCTGCCTTCTTCTGTATTCCCCCTGCTGACTCTTGGGCTGGTAGGAGAGTAAGTTAACATAACAAGCTGTTGATGTTGACTGGTTTTGGATATCAGACAGGACTCTGATATATGGATATCTTCTGACGGAGAGAGAGGTCTTGTGTACACGGGATCTAACATGCATTTTCACTACCTCATGTTTCCATATTCTAAGCATATCACTGAATACTGTACATGGCATCACATCTCTGTCTATAGGCTATATACATAAGCGGTGGGTGAATGAATCGCAGGGTAAAGGTACATCAATTAAAATTAAGTAAATAAATAAATAACATTTAAAATACAAATAAATTTTTCCCATCTGAATCCATACATTAATTTCAAGATTTTCAAACTGCAGGTTCTGCCTACTGTTCAATGTTCACACTCCATACACAACACTCCAAATGAATAAATTGTTGATTATTGTTATTTGCACAGACACCAGTATTCATATTGATAATTATACATCTCCTGCCTATCAATCCATCATTCTTTATATAACACGTGATACGCGTGCGCATGGTGTCATCATTTTCACAAATTCGTGTTTTTGTATGTTTACACGGAGACAATAACGGCATCGTTTTCAAAAACTTGCACTTTGAAACCCATTTTCAAAAGTTTGCATTTTCAGGCCTCAAAACGCCGTTGTCGTCTAAACGAACAGCCAAAACGCATAAAAAGTTTTCCGTTTTTAGTTGAAAACATTGTCGTGTAAACGGCCCCTATATGTGCACTCTTCAGGCCGCACATCATCCAACAATTCATAGTGTATGTTTTCCTCTGGATGTGCGCTACAGAGAAAAAAAGATGCCATTCACGACCATTGCGGGGCTACCCAGTGTTTTGATGCTGTAGACAGGATGCACGCTCCATTGCATCGACACAGGATGAAGAAATATTCATCAACTGAAAAATCTGTCCGTCCGTCTATCTATTGTTGTCTGTCTTCACTGATAAATAGCGGTTCCCTGTCTACCAATCACTGTGGGTGATTTAAGAGAGCGTGCTCATAAATTGTGACGTAGCAACAAAGTCAACTCCGCAGTACTCTTAAGATTTCCTTAGTAAATCTTGCTCTTAGCAGTTTTGTGAATAGGTTTTAAGCAAAAACCTCCTAGCTTGGAACTCGTTGGGAAAACTCCTAGTGGTAAGATAAAAAGTCTTTGTGAATATGGTCCCTGATATGGACCTAGATACTTCACACTATCACATTTCAGCAGTACTTATACTTATTTATTACTACTGGAGTGGAGTTACTATGAATTTTTATTTGTAGTGCTGTTCACCAGTATCTTGGTTTTATTTATATTCAAGTCCAATGCACTGTCATTGCACCATTACAGTAAAACAACTGCAGAGTTCATATATTGATCCAAGTGTTTCCCATTGTCATTACTTGTGCTGGAGTCCCAGCAATGCCAGATCATCCGCATATTTAAAAAGATTAAAATGGGGGTTACAGATCATGAATTCTTTGACATAAAGACAAAATGAAGTTGGTGAGAGGACACAACCCTGAGGGACCCATGTATTAACAAGACTTTCTAGTTCGAATCCCAGGGCGTGCTGAGTGACTCCAGCCAGGTCTCCTAAGCAACCAAATTGGCCTGGTTGCTAGGGAGGGTAGAGTCACATGGGGTAACCTCCTCGTGGTCGCTATAATGTGGTTCGTTCTCAGTGGGGCACGTGGTGAGTTGAGCGCGGATGCCGTGGTGGATGACGTGAAGCCTCCACACGCGCTATGTCTCCATGGCAACGCGCTCAACAAGCCACATGATAAGATGCACGGGTTGATGGTCTCAGACGCGGAGGCAACTGGGATTCATCCTCTGCCACCCGGATTGTGGCGAATCACTATGCGACCATGAGGACTTAAAAGCGCACTGGGAATTGGGCATTCCAAATTGGGTGAAAAAGGGGAAACCCCCCCCCCCCCCAAAAAAAAAACAAGACTTTCATCTGACATATCGCTGGACTAACATTACTTTCAATTCACATTTGTTTCCCCTAATTATTTTAATTTTTTTGACCATTTAATATGTTTATTTTAGGCCTGATGGAAGCGAAAGTGGAAAGTCAAGAACTGAATGAAGTGGAAGAGAAACATTGGTATCAGGATCCTCATTCATTCACAAAAATGAAAAAATCATTTAGTTGTTCACAGACTGAAAATAATTCCTCACAACAAACAACTCAACGGACAGAAGCCACACATTCTTTCACCTGCCCTCAGTGTGGAAAACGTTTCACACGTAGAACAACTCTGAAGGAACACATAAGAATACACATTGGAGAGAATCCTATCATATGCCTTCAGTGTGGAAAGAGTTTCTCACGGAAAGAAAACCTTAATAGGCACATGAGAATTCACTCTGGAGAGAAGCCTTACACATGTCCTCAGTGTGGAAAGAGTTTCTTACGGAAAGAGAACCTTAATAGTCACATGAGAGTTCACACTGGAGAGAGACCTTTCACTTGCAATCTGTGTGAACAGAGATTCAAATATGTAAATAATCATGAATGTCATCTTCACTTTCAGCACACTGGAGGAGCAAAGTCGTTAAACTGTGATCAGTGTGATAAAAGTTTCATCTTTGAATCAGACCTGAAAATTCACAAGAACCCCCATTTGTGTTCTTTTTGTGGAGAGAGTTTTTCATGCCCGCACCATTTCAAAGAGCACCAGAAAATTCATAGTATGAAAGCTCATGTGTGCCTTGAGTGTGGCGATGCCTTTGCCGGAGCCGGTAACTTGAAGATGCACCAAAGAGTCCATATTAAAGAAAAACCTAACAACTGTTCATAATGTGTATAGAGTTCACTCATTTAGAAGCCTTGAAAACAAATGGAGAGAATTCATACCACCAGCCTTCATGTGGGAAGAGTTTCACCACATCAAGTACCCAACTGACTCATTTAAAAAAAAGTGTTGTTGAAAAATATCACAGTGAACTCTTCTTCAGGTTCATCTTTAGGTCCAATGCTTTAAGCAGTGTCAATTTCAGGTAAACCTAAAGAGGAATGAAATTGCTCCTTTGGTAGAAATTCTAAGTTTATAGTAATGCATTTCTTCTATAGTGAATGTAATTTGTTGTGCATGGAAAAACCATCCATTTTTTTAATCTTTTGGGAGGCACCAATAAGTGTAACTGTATTATCAAATAAGTAAACTGCACTTAAAAGTCATTACCCCTTCTTAATTGAATTTAAGTTTTTACGCGAAATTGAATGTCTTTCTATTAGATTGTCATTTAGTTGGATTAGGACAAATTAATGCACTAGCAGTTTTAACACAACTTCATTAGGTTCATCAGACTTTTATCCAAAATATACACTGAGCCAAAACATTATGACCACCTGCCTAACATGCTGTTGGTCCTCTGCGTGCCGCCAAAACATCACTGACCCGCCGAGGCATGAACTCTACTAGACCCCTGAAGGTGTCCTTGAGGTATATGGCACCAAGACATTAACAGCAGATCCTTCAAGTCCTGTAAGTTGCAAGGTGGAGCCACCGTGGATCGGATTTGTTGGTCCAGCACATCCCACAGATGCTTAATCGGATTGAGATCTGGGGAATTTGTAAGCCAGGGCAACACCTTAAACTCTTCATCATGTTCCTCAAACAATTCCCGAACAATGTGTGCAGTGTGACAGGGCGCATTATCCTGCTGAAAGAGGCCACTGCCATCAGGGAATACAATTGCCATAAAGGGGCTGCAATGATGTTTAGGTAGGTGGCACGTGTCAAAATGGTGCCCATGCGAATGTCCGGACCCAGGGTTTCCCAGCAAAACATTGCCCAGACCATCACATTCCCTCAACTGGCTTGACATCTTCCCACAGTGAATCCTGGTTCCATCACTTCCCCAGGTAAACGTCGCACATGTTTTTGTTGTGCCCTGTTGCACTAGTGTTAAACAAAATAATAATAATGTTTCCATTCCTGTCCAAAAAACTGCAGTTTTCAGAGGAATTAAAAACTCAAAACATATTGGGAAATTTAAAAAGTCTTTTGTGCCTATAAAGTGCATTATCCGTTATCTGTTTTGAATAAGTGCCTTGTTGCAGTAGTGTTACATATGAAAAGCAAAAGTGTTTAAGTGTGTAGTTTCATTTATAATCTGAGGCTGTTTATTCATTTTAGTATCGATACTGTGGTGCCAGGCCTGGTATTGTACTGAAGCCAAAAAAAAAAGTATCAAACCAACACTAACTGGGGGCATACTAGTGAAAGCTATATTTTTATAATCCGCTCAGAATTGCCTAATGAAACAGAGACATATTGATAAAGTTGGTCATTTATAATAAACAAAATACTATTTCTCAAAATCTAAGTGTTATGAAATATTAGTCATCTAAATATTTTGTAATAATTAATAAATAGTCAAGATACTATATTAGGCTACATTTAATAAATTTTCTCTCCCAAATCCCACTCTTAATATTTTGTGTACATTGTTTTTTTGTAGTTGTTTTTTTTCACTATGCATTGTGTGATTTATGAAATAGGTAGTGTAAAAGGACTTTTATTCTGATTCTCTGAACAGCTTTTTTGTTGTGGCATCATATGGCTGCGCTGCAACTGAGTGATTCAAAGCAACGAGGAGCACTCGTAAAAGATTATTTTAAATTGTCTGTTTTGACGAACAGTCTGTTTTGATGATCAATTAAAGATCTAAAATAAATATTCCACATAATAAATTTGATAACTTTAGCTCTATGTCTGCTACTTTGGTTCATGAGATAACATATTCGCCCCTTGTATAAAAAGTTCCGGGTTCTAATCTGCTTGAATGGATCTTTATATTTTAATAAATAAAGATTGCATCCATACCTCAGTGAAGTGTATCTTAAGTGGGGACACATTTGTTTGCTTTATTTATTTATTTATTTATTTTTCAACTGCAGCTAGTTTGTTTTTAAACACAATTTAGTTAATAAATTACTAATAATATCAAATAATTAAGTCACAATAACAATCTTAGATTTAAAGTAATGTGTGCCTTGTTAACATGAACTTCTGTCAAAATATTACTTTATCCAAGAAACATAGCAATATCCATCCTTCCACATACTTGACTGTTTGTCTTGTTATCGGACAGACTTCTGAACGCAATGTCAGGGTAAAAGGTGTCTGGCCTCCCGAAAATTGTTATTCCAGGACCTAACAGTAGCAAGGGAGTGGCTACAGTCTCTGCTACTGCTAGCACTGAACATGAATATGCTATGGATACTGACCATACTGATATAAGAATAGGGTCTTCATCTGCACAAACAACGCCAACCAAGATTCCACCTAAGAAAATGATAGGTGATATATGCTCCGAGATTTCCAACACAACTCTCCTGGAAGCTATAAATTCCCTAGCTGCCAGATTTGACACACATGATTGAAAACTGGCTAGCATTGAAAGTAAGATCAGTGAGAACAGTCTCTTGATAGTGAATGTGTCAAAGGCGGTAGAATTCAACACAGAAGAGATGAAGGATTGTCTAGTCATAAGTAAAACTAATCGACAAACAACTGTCCTCATCTCACATACAGATCTGGCAACTTGAACGTAGGAGCTTTAATGCTATAAAAGACAATGGAATCTCAGAGTGATCGGCATGAAGGAAACTGCAGGCGAAAATATCCAGAGAGAAATCATCTCACTTCTAGCTGAAATTGCTCCACATCTACAGCACAAACTTGATGAAATTGTTGACACAGTTCACCGCGTTGATCCAAAGAAAATGGAAAGATCCAGGCAGGTGATCATTCAGTTTTCTATGCAGAAATACAGAGATGAATTCTGGCATTCCACCAAGTTTTCTGATGTTTGCAAGGCCAGGGGAGTAAAGTTCATCGAGGATCTCTCCAAGGAAGTTCAAGAGGCTTGCGCAGTTCAGAGGCCCAAGGTTAGCGAGGCTAGAGCTGCTGGGAAGAAAGCGTACTATCGTGGTCCTCATGGCTATATATTAATTGTGCCCAAGTTGTCCTGGACGCCAATTCTGAAATCTCTTAACTCATTCGTTGTGTTGGAGGAGAAATGTAAGTGGGGATGATTCACACTATATTTGCTGTTGAGTGGGGACTCGTAACAGTGCTTTGTCAAAGACTGAGCTTTATTGGTTATAAACTCAGCAAAAAAATAAATGTCCCTTTTTCAGGACACTGTATTTTAAAGATAATTTTGTAAAAAAAAAAAAAATAATAACTTTACAGATCTTTATTGTAAAGGGTTTAAACAATGTTTTCCATGCTTGTTCAATGAACCATAAACAATTAATGAACATGCATCTGTGGAACGGCCGTTAAGACACTAACAGCTTACAGACGGTAGGCAATTAATGTCACAGTTATAAAAACTTAGAACACTAAAGAGACCTTTCTACTGACTCTGAAAAATACCAAAAGAAAGATGCCCAGGGTCCCTGCTCATCTGCATGAATGTGCCTTAGGCATGCTGCATGGAGGCATGAGGACTGCAGATGTGGCCAGGGCAATAAATTGCAATGTCTGTACTGTGAGACGCCTAAGACAGCACTACAGGGAGACAGGAAGGACAGCTGATCATCCTCGCAGTGGAAGACCATGTGTAAATACACCTGCACAGGATCGGTACATCCGAATATCACACCTGCGGGACAGGTACAGGTCGCAGTTTTGTCTCACCAGGGGTGATTCTCGGATTCGCGTTTATCGTTGAAGGAATAAGCATTACACCGAGGCCTGTACTCTGGAGCGGGATCGATCTGGAGGTGGAGGGTCCGTCATGGTCTGGGGCAGTGTGTCACAGCATCATCTGACTGAGCTTGTTGTCAATGCAGGCAATCTCAACGCTGTGCGTTACAGGGAAGACATCCTCCTCCCTCATGTGGTACCCTTCCTGCAGGCTCATCCTGACATGACCCTCCAGCATGACAATGCCACCAGCCATACTGCTTGTTCTGTGCATGATTTCCTGCAAGACAGGAATATCAGTGTTCTGCAATGGCCAGCGAAGAGCCCAGATCACAATCCCATTGAGCACATCTGGGACCTGTTGAATCGGAGGGTGAGGGCTAGGGCCATTCCCACCAGAAATGTCCGGGAACTTGCAAGTGCCTTGGTGGTAGAGTGGGGTAACATCTCACAGCAAGAACTGGCAAATCTGGTGCAGTCCATGAGGAGGAGATGCACTGCAGTACTTAATGCAGCTGGTGGCCACACCAGATTCTGACTGTTACTTTTGATTTTGGACACATTATTCCATTTCTGTTAGTCACATGTCTGTGAAACTTGTTCAGTTTATGTCTTAGTTGTTGAATCTTTTTATGTTCATACAAATATTTACACGTTAAGTTTGCTGAAAATAAAAGCAGTTGAAAGTGAGAGGACATTTCTTTTTTTGATGTATATATATACAATTAGATTTTTCCTTTCTGTAAAGATCTGTTTGTTTTTATCTCTTCTTGCTCTTATATCAGTTTTGTATCTTCTTTTTCTTGTCTTTCTTTAAACACAAGGGGTCGTCATAACGCTGTCAAAAGAAAGAAAAGCTTTTTTTTTTTTTAAAAGCAAAGGTTCTCATTTGCATGTTCTTGCAAGAAACACATTCCAACCCGGACGATGTTGCGTTCTGGTCAAGTCAGTGGGGAGATAAAGTAGTGTTTGCGCATGCCTCTACTCATTCTGCGGGGGTAGCAGTTTTATTCAACAACCTTCCTGGTTGTCTTGATGATTTATACATTCAAAAAGCAACAGGAGCTTATGTGAGATCTAGAGCAATGTGGATAGAGAAAGGTGAAAAAAAAAAAAAAAACCACAAACAAAACGTATTTTTGTAGACTTGAAAAGAAGCAACAGGAAAACATATATATATATATCATTAATTCACTGTAACTAAATGGAGTTGTAAATGAATGTCCAAAATCAATTACGTTAGAGCTTCTTAATCCGTGTATCATTAGTTCATTTCATATTCAATTAGGAATTCAAAATCAGATCAACATAAAACGACTTATTTTATTATTCATTTACAAACACAATATTAAAAAAAACAAATAATGACTTGTTTTTCGTAATTTCGATTTAATGCTCAAATTAAAATTGGAAAATAGCTACGGGACACTGTGTTTTTTGATTATTTGATTTCACTAATATGTGGCTTGAATATTTGATTTGCACATATGGGTGGACCTGAAACGCCCCTTTCTTCTGATTGGTCAACCTGCACCGTCGTCTTCTCAATGCTTTGAGACAGAATAAAAGTCCTCTGCTGTTTAATTGTTCCTATGAATATGTCTCAGATAATATTACATTATTTACCATTTATTCTCAAAAACTCGCCACATTTATTGCAGCTGACCTATCTCTCTCATCAAGTAGTCAGATTTATCAGACAGCCCTACACATAAACCTGCTGTCTTTGACGTTGTTCCGGTTTGAAAAGGCATGGTTTTAAATGAGATGACGAAAATAACCATACAATCACAAGACTATTGAAGCATATGCCTACATCGTAAAGACAGGCTTACGTTTAACTGCGGGATAAAGTTAGTTTTAGGTTCGCTATAAGTTAGATATTCGCCTATGGTGCGTAAGGGACCGTCTGAAAACTCCACCCACAACTAAAACGTCACTGGCGTCAGGGCGGTCATTTATTTCACCACTGATTTGCATGTTCTATTTAAAAAATAAAATAAAATAAAAAATCTTATTTAAAAAAAATAACCCCCACCCAAAAAATATATAATATATAATAATAGATATTTTAGTAGATCGCCAGAGTGATGGCTGTGCATTTGAATGTGCAGTATTTACTAATGAAAAAAAAAAAAAAAAAAAAAAAAAAACAACTACTAAAATTAACGAAAACATTATTTTCACATTCCAAAGGTTGTAGTCAGTTCCCAGTGGGCAGACTGAATTACTACAGGTGAGATTTTTACATTATGTCCAATAATATGAGTAGTATTAGTTTATTTAAAAAAATTAACTAAAATTCACCAAAATGCTATTTTAACATTCTAAGGGTTGTAGTAAGTTCCCAGCACATAGACTGACTTACTACCAGTGAGATTTTTACAGTTAAACAGTCTATCCACTGGGAAGTTACTATAACCTTTGGAATGTGAAAATAACATTTTCCTGAATGTTTATGATGTTTACCCTAAAATAACCTAATACTGAACTCATTGGATTTACTGTAATAATCTCACCTGTCGTAAATCAGTCTATCATCTTGGAATTTACTATAACCTTTGGAATGTGAAATAACATTTTGGTGAATTATTATTTATTTATTTTAAATAATCTAATACT
The DNA here is from genome assembly GCF_019703515.2 of Myxocyprinus asiaticus. NCBI lineage: Eukaryota > Metazoa > Chordata > Actinopteri > Cypriniformes > Catostomidae > Myxocyprinus > Myxocyprinus asiaticus. The sequence continues at coordinate 3,102,481 of NC_059349.1, forward strand.
GTATTCATATTATTGGATTTACTGTAAAAATCTCACTTGTAGTTGCTCAGTCTATTAACTGGCAACCTACTACAACATTTGGAATGTAAAAGTGTACTTTTAATGTTTTATGTTTAACTTGCATGTTAGCTGAATGAGTGATTGGACACCGCCTGTGTTCAATAGTGAGTGGAATTTTCAGATGGTCCCTTACGTACGCTAAGCAATGAAAGCGCATCGGGGCATTTTCAGTCATAATTCTACAGCCACACCAACTGACAGTTCTGAGTGCAGTGTTTTATGTCTGTATATTATAGTTATATACCATTTACATTTATATACCATAACAGTGTGCGCGCAATCTTTGCAAACTTGCCGCCGGCAGAGAGCAACGAGAAACCGAATATCAAAAAACATCGAACCTAAAACTAACTTTACCCCGCTTTGGGAGCTTAGGGGTGAGGGACTTGTTTATCAAGGAAAACATGCTAAAGAAAGTTCATGAATGCTCCTCAAAAGCTCGACCAGTGAATTCATAATCAGCATTTACACACAGCCTTCACATTTGTCTGATAATAAAAGGTACACAAACCTTCCGCGTATACGACCCAGTGGGTAAAGGCCACCCATATTCCCATTCAAAAACATGAAATTAGTACTCTTCACTGCAATGTAAATACTTATTGTCTTATATTAAATATTAATTGTAACGATATCTTCCAATTTATTTGTTATTATTATTTAGCATTAGTTATGTACTGTTGTAGCTGTTATAATTCACTGGCATGAATGCTCATCTGTCTTGGATGCACCCTATGTTAAGTCTGTATATTCCCTGAACCGCACCTTGCTTTGTTCATTGCACTGCAGTATGTACAAATTCAAATAAACCGATTCTTTCAATACTCTTTGATGATTTCTCGTTTAAAAAAATGCACGAAACACTGATGGTGCGTAAGGGACCGTCTGAAAACTCTGCCTTTCATGCTTAAGGGTTTCAGCGGGGTTTGAGTATTTCTTATTTAGATTGTTTCACATAAACAAGCTACAGAATTCACTTTCAAGATGCTGGAGAAATGAGCCACACTGCTGCATTTCGTCATAACAGCATCTTGATCCAAAGTCAATGCCTCACTTCTGAGTGATCATAATGTTTTGGCTCATCTATGTATTTTGGCTAGCTGGGCTGAGACTCATTTGTAGTTTCAGTGCATACATTTTTATTTTTGGATGATAGTATTGTGTGAATATGTTTTCCACTCAGAGTTAAGAGGGCATGATTATAAATAAAAAATAAATATATTTTGTTTGCGCTCCGCCATTTGATCGACTCCCTTGAACACACACAAAAAAAAAAAAAAAAAAAAAAAAAAAAAAATCACACTAATATGATGAATTTGAAGTCAATGCAGCCATTTACACAGATACTGCCTACTCTGCTAATATCTCTCTGCTTAAAACAGTGTTTTTTAATGTGTGTCTGTTCCTCAACTGTCATGTGTATGAGATTATGACATATATATTCTGCTTTTCCTTATTTCCTTCTACCTTATACCTACAGAATGAGGCAAGATGGTGCCAGTGGACTTTTCGACATGCCATCACCTGCTTCATCTACCGGTGATTGCTTTACCTGTTTTGTACTTGCTGGTTCTATTTCTCTGTTCCTCAGTTCAAAGAGTTTCATCACGCCACATTTATGATCGTGGATTTCTTCTGGATATTCGAGCCTCTGTTGTGGATGCCTACAGTCACCACAATGGAGGACAAAAGTTTCCTCACCCTCCATTCCTTACACTGATATCAGCGGTCATTTGTCTATCAGACTGAAATCTCTCCAGGAAGAAGTGCCACAGGAGTCAATCATCTATAACACCTCTTCAGTCAGTCCAAATGCTGCTGACAGGCTCTTTATTGGTACCAGGAAAAGAGACAGGATATCACTGGTAATGGCTTCTCTGTACTGACTTTCAGTTAAATATAGAATCCAGTTCAAGATTTTATTATTTGTTTTTAAGGGGCTCCATGGACTGTCTCTTCCAGTGGCGAATTCTCAGGGCCAGCAAAGCCTTCTCTGCTGGCCTAATTTGCCAAATAAATCAATATATTTCATCTGTTCATTCTCAATCACCTTTTTGCCTATGTAGTTTCAATCACTTTCCACTCTTAATTAATCTACAAACAAATAGAGAAAAACGAAAAGTTTATCCAGTCAGAATTTATTCCTTGATGCTTACATCAACTGTTTCACAAATCATATGCCCGAAGCAGCGCATGAGTCTGAGCTCCACCCCCTCAGGCCTTCAGAATTTCTTCAGAATCCCTCAACAGTGCAAATGAATGGGCAACTAAAGTCAGATTGTCAGATTCATCAGCCAATCAGATTGATTGATTTGTTCTTGGTGGGTGTGATCTTTAGGATATGTCCCAGTCGAGGCCTTCTAGCTGGCCTTGAGTGACGCAATCACGCTTTAAGTGATGTACGTAATTTGAAAGCGAAGAGCGTGAGATCTTGCTGACGAGTCGGCTGTCAATGCCACATCATCACTGAGAAAGAGATCCTTATGGATTTAAAAACATGAGATGTTCTGCATGATCGTGTGATTGCTTAATGTATTAAACAGGAAAGGATTACTGATTTTCACTTCAAGTAAATTGGTAAGTGCTTTTTGCATTGTTATAGCAACATCAGGAGTTTTCTAAGTGTAAATTAGGCTGCTTGAGCATTCAGTGTCGGATCAAGTTTTGAAAAGTAGTGCTGCGTTCCATTCAACTTGGAAAGTCGGATTTTACAACTTCCTACTAGGAAAAGTGCAATGGAATGCATCTTGAAGTCAGAATTACAACTTGTAGGCTCGTGCAGAAATTCTCAACTCCGATTTCGCCGAGATGCAGGGGCATGATGTCACACAAACATGTCGACACTCAGGGAGATATACAAAGTAAGTGATAAATAGTTTGTTTCCACATTACATGATATTAAAGCTTGTTTAACAAATGCCTGCAGAAGCAGGTGTATAAAACTTTATAATCTCTTTTGATAATCGTACACCTGAAGCACAAATTCTAGCGCTGCAGCATTGTTTATCAGTTGAGTTGCTAGGAGACATCTCTAATGAGAGTCAAACCCCTGCTAAGTTAACGGGAGCATTGCAGTTCCGAATATCGGGGAATGGAATGCATTTATGGTCGGAGATATTAAGTAGGAATATCCCACATCCAACTTGAATGGAACGCAGCATAACTGTGTACCCTGACGAAACAAAATTTATTGCAAGCAACATTTAAATCACAAATATTATTTGATAGATTTTTCCAGGTACTATAACCTCCTTGGCAGATTCATATGAAAAATTATGATTTTTGAATGTCTGTTCATGAGATGTTCATTTCACAAAACAGTCATGCTGCAGATAAAATTAGGCTTGTTTGAGCATTAAGTGTCATTTCAAGTTCTGGCTTTCATGCGTGGACGTGTTTTTAAAATGTCAGTTGGTATTACTAGTTGACTGCCACGTTATGTATGATAGGCATACGGCGTCTAATTCATTGTGAAACTGTGTTTTCTTAATGGCATGAATCACACTGAAGGCCTAGACTTAAAATGCACGGCCCGTGGCTGGTCTCCTCCATATATTTCGGACCTTTTATCTGTAGATAGTGGAGGAGACAATGAAGGGCTTGACAGTAGCATTTTGTGATATAGATGATTGAGAAGCCCCCATATTCAATGAGTTACAATAATCCAGGCCCATGACTCTGGAATTCTCTACCTCACCATATTAGGACATCTCCAAATCTTCTTAATTTTTTTCTCCCTTAATTATGAGATACTGTAAGTGCAGCAATTTTGAAGTTGCAGTAACTGTGAATAATGTGTTATCTTTATTATTATTTTATTGTACAGCAATAAAATAAATCCAGAGAAACTGATAATTTTTCAGTTGTCTCTTAATTTTTTCCAGAGCTGTATATACACTATATTGCCAAAAGTATTCGCTCACCCATCCAAATAATTGAATTCAGGTGTTCCAATCACTTCCATGGCCACAGGTGTATAAAATGAAGCACCTAGGCATGCAGACTGCTTCTACAAACATTTGTGAAAGAATGGGCCACTCTCAGGAGCTCAGTGAATTCCAGCGTGGTACTGTGATAGGATGCCACCTGTGCAACAAGTCCAGTCGTGAAATTTCCTCGCTACTAAATATTCCACAGTCAACTGTCAGTGGTATTATAACAAAGTGGAAGCGATTGGGAATGACAGCAACTCAGCCACGAAGTGGTAGGCCACGTAAAATGACAGAGCAGGGTCAGCGGATGCTGAGGCGCATAGTGCGCAGAGGTCGCCAACTTTCTGCAGAGTCAATCGCTACAGACCTCCAAAGTTCACGTGGCCTTCAGATTAGCTCAAGAACAGTGCGTAGAGAGCTTCATGGAATGGGTTTCCATGGCTGAGCAGCTGCATCCAAGCCATACATCACCAAGTGCAATGCAAAGCGTCGGATGCAGTGGTATAAAGCACTGGACTCTAGAGCAGTGGAGACGCGTTCTCTGGAGTGACGAATCACGCTTCTCCATCTGGCAATCTGATGGACGAGTCTGGGTTTGGCTGTTGCCAGGAGAACGGTACTTGTCTGACTGCATTGTGCCAACTGTGAAGTTTGGTGGAGGGGGGATTATGGTGTGGGGTTGTTTTTCAGGAGCTGGGCTTGGCCCCTTAGTTCCAGTGAAAGGAACTCTGAATGCTTCAACATACCAAGAGATTTTGGACAATTCCATGCTCCCAACTTTGTGGGAACAGTTTGGGGATGGCCCCTTCCTGTTCCAACATGACTGCGCACCAGTGCACAAAGCAAGGTCCATAAAGACATGGATGAGTGAGTTTGGTGTGGAAGAACTTGACTGGCCTGCACAGAGTCCTGACCTCAACCCGATAGAGCACCTTTGGGATGAATTAGAGCGAAGAATGCGAGCCAGGCCTTCTCGTCCAACATCAGTGTCTGACCTCACAAATGCGCTTCTGGAAGAATGGTCAAAAATTCCCATAAACACACTCCTAAACCTTGTGGAAAGCCTTCCCAGAAGAGTTGAAGCTGTTATAGCTGCAAAGGGTGGGCCGACGTCATATTAAACCCTATGGATTAAGAATGGGATGTCACTTAAGTTCATATGCGTCTAAAGGCAGATGAGCGAATACTTTTGGCAATATAGTGTATATATATATATATATATATATATATAATCAAAAAGCATATAAAAAGTACATGAAAAAAAGTCATCTCTCAGTGCCTGATTCCTGCTAAGAAAAGAGCATCAAATCTAATCATCATTGGCAAGGAGACAAAAACTTATATATATATATATATATATATATATACACACACACACACACACACGCACACACATGCACACACACTCACCGAACACTTTATTAGGTACACCTGTGCACTATTACCTGAGCCTATTAGCGTCTTTACAGCTGTAAAGTTAGACTTGTTTTGAAAACTGTAGATAATTATGTTTATTTTAAAGCATATATTGAGTCTAGTCAGAACCTTGAATACTATTCTGATGCTAGTGAAACTTTGTAATACAGCACTTTTCATACCACTGTCTCCTTAAGATGATTCACTTATGTTTTCCTCTTTTGTAAGTTGCTTTGGATAAAAGCGTCTGCCAAATGAATAAATGTAAATGTAAATGTAAACCTGAAGAGTTTGTTGTACCGAGATTATGTACTTACTGCAGATACAGGCGAGGTCCAGACAGCGGGATGCTCGTGTATTACAGGACTCAGGCGATGAGACTGTCATGCTGCTGTTTTTTGGATAAAATACAATTATTTTGCAGGAGAGGAATGTGTAGTAAGCTCAATCTAGCTTTATAATTGTTAGTTTACATACATAATATCTGTATCTAAATGCTATAACCTACATGAAATGTTTTAGTGTTGACTGAACAACTGATCCTGTTGATAGATTGAATTTATTGTTCTTGTGTAGGAAATAACAATGTATTAGATGCCACACAATAAACTGTACTGTACAAAAAGAACAACATGCAATACAAATAAACATTTATTTGGACATACATTATAAACATTGTACACAAAGTTCAATGTTCTCTGTAAAGCAACTATAAAACAGTATGTGTTATTAAAAGCACTAGCTGTACAAAGTAATTTAATTGATACTGAATTAATGTCCACACTGTTTTCCAACTCACTTTTTTTTTTTTTTTTTAAATTACTTTTCTTCTGGCCATGCTGTTAGCAAATTTCTTAAACATGTAATTCCCTGTTTGCCATGTGACCTATTGTTTTTCCATTTCCTTTATCAGGCTAGATTGGTTTTGATAACAGGGTTGAGCACAAGATGTGAGACACAGCTTAAATGCAATATTTCTAATATTTAAAATAAATTAATGAATTAAAATGTTTTTTTTGTTTTTTTGTTTACAGCATTAAAAGACACATCAACCACATCATACCAAAAAAACAAAAAAAAAATCATCCAAGATGTATCTGAGTTTCTTTCTTCATCAAAACAGAATTTAAGATTTTTAGGATTTCATTTCAGGCCTCCTCCTTTAAACAATGCAAGTGAATGTCCTCCATTTTTTGACGGTCCAAAATGCATATTTAGGGTGACTCCATGACTCCAGTCGACAAATAAAGTTCTTCTGAACCCAAACATTTGATTATTTTGAGAAACAAAACAATACTTATATACTTTTTAACTACAAATGTTCACTTCCGTACATCTCTGTGACTTGCGCTCATGAGAGAGATGATGTAAGCTCGTTGGTAAGGTCACGCTTCATGAGGAGGAGTCAGGAAGCGCGTCATTGTTTACAAGAGAAGCTTGCACAGACCACAGACCAAGCGCCGTTCACAAACCAAAACAGTCCAAAACAATTTCAAAACAATATAAAAAATATTTTCCAAATAATAATAATAATAATAATAAACAATGTAAACAATGACGCGCTTCCTGACTCCTCCTCCTAGTGACGCGTGACCTTACCAAGGGTGAATGCAAGTTGATAACTTGTGATGCCCAGGGTGGCATCTTGGCGCCATACAAGCTAGAACCGCCACTGGGTCTGAGAGTAACATTTGCCATTCGCTGAATGCGTGTACATTTTCTATTTGGCCGCTGAATTTTGCAGTGTCACATGCCACCCACTGGGGGGTGCAGTGAAGTAGTCTAACATTGTCAGGTTATCGCTTTGTCATTTAGTTATCTGTGTCAACTTACAACCTATATGTGACAAGACACATTCTAGTTTTGTCCTCAAAGGGGCTCCATCAGCCTACAGTCAAGGTTTCAGTTGTTTAGTTAGAATGGCTCTTTCTAGTTTGCCACTGCACATCAATAGCCTCAGTAAGTTAGGTGTACAGTAAACATATAAGCAGGATGAAGGCAATGTTCAGGACCATTGGGAAGAAGGGAAAACCACTCTCGGATTTTGAGTGGATGTTCGAGTAAGTTTTAATTTTACACCACCACACACACAATTATTGTAATGATGTTCTAACTAAATGATGTTCATGATGTTTCGGTAATGCGTAAGGAAATACTCAAACAGTAGCTGCATCCAAAACCAGAAAAATGCTGCCTCCGGAGGCTGTATATGGATGTAAGAAGGGATCAAGGCACATCCTGTCTACTGAGAAACGTTCATCTGATCGATTTTTGAAGGCAGCATAGATGTATCCTTTGCTGCCTATTAACCCCACAATCCTGTATGTGTGGATTCACAGCAGTTGAGCTGAAGGAAAAAAAATGGCGGCCGAAGAGGCAGTTGATAGCCAATTTGTGTAAATAAAAAAGTGGTATTGTAGTTATTAAACATACACTTGGTTATCGCCAAAACTCTCTTGACATTGTGGTTCAGTTGGACTGAATGAAGCAGATGCGTTACCTTTAGTGGACACCAGATAGCGATAATCAGTTGCTGGTATCCTAGCAACAATGTGAAGTTATACTGCCTCAGTAGCCTGTCCAAAACCAGTTTCTGGAGGTACATTTGTACGCAAATGATGTCTGTTGAGTCATTGACTGATAGGGCAGCGAGGTAACAAGCTATTGAGCTATCATTGGTTTCAGACACAGCCAGTGTATCCTGCACTACTACTATTTAGAAGGGTAACAACACCGCTACAGAATTTATGGCGCAAAGCATAAAGCGTGACAAGTGTAGTCCAATTCCCAATCAAATTTCTATTTTAAGCTGGTTCTCACCCACTGCGACAAAACCAGAGTTTTAAACTTGTCCACTTGTAAATATGTTCCTATTTTGCATTTTTGTATTTTAAAAGTTTATTTTTCATTACAAAATGTATTATCAGCATAACAGTTTAAGTAAATAGCTTGTACAATACCCAATGATTATAATCATGCTCCAGCATGTTAATGTTTCTACAGAACATCTTGTGAAAGTGCACCGATCAATTCAGGCAGTGCTTCACATTGGTGAATCGGTCTCGCAAAATCCTAAAACTTTATCTCTAGGTTTAGTTTAAATTTTGAATCAGACTCAGATTTTGAACCCCACAATGTGTGTTTATGTTTACTATTTTAATTGTTTAATGTAGTTTTGAGAGTGACAGTCGTTGTTTAAAGAGGGTGTATTATGGGTTGAAAAATCCAAGGATTAATAGCGGTGTCTTCTTATTTACAGTAAATCACCTGTTGTTCTGAAAGCAATAAGAAACAAATAAAACACGATATGTAGGCTGTCATCCCCTCAACTTTGCAGCATGACCGAAGCAAATCCGGCACGTTTACTCCGCGATTCACCGAAAGTGGTGCAAATTGATCCAGCAGATGGAAATTATTTCAGTCAACTAGATGGTTTGTAGAATGAATAACAACTTTAATTTGTAAAACTTAATACATTTTTTTTTGAAAAAATTCAAAAAATAAAGAAATAAATGTTGAATATATATTGTGTAAAAAGATCTTAAAGATATAACCTGTAAACTAAGTCTATAGTATGTTGATTCATCTAATGAACTAAGTAAAAGAAAGGATTAAGACTAGATAGACTGAGGCCTCTGAGATATAGTCAATGCAGAGAGTAATACCTCTCATAACGATCCCCCTGACTCTCTCTCTCTCTCTCTCTGATTCCCTGTCACGTGGAGATCTCAACAACAGGAGTACCGCATGAACATAAAAACTGTAATAGAGTGATTTAGGTTGCAATTCATGAAGTAACTTTACCTTGTGAATGTGTGATTGTGTATTAATCCCCTCAAGGCTTTCCGTAGAACGCATATGTCCATATGCAGCTTTCAGTGAGTAAAGAAATTACTTTCCATAAAAACAGGCTTTTGTGCCTCTGCTTTCTGATTTCATTTAGTCATTTAAGGGAAGAAGAACCCCAGGAAAAAACGCTTGGTGACAGAATCCCTATGGATAACAATCAGCACTTGTGATGATATGCAGCTGTGAGTGTGATCACTGATGAAAATAATGTTCAGGTCAGCTCGTGGATGGTACATTTAGAGGAGAAGCTTATTGCTCTTTGGAGTCAAGAAGTTTGTATGACATATCTAATATATCATTTCATGACAGACCATTAAAGAAAAACATTTCTGCTGCCCAGATCTTTGAACTTCGTGACAATAAATGTGTAAAAAAGTTTACATTTAATACTTTGGTCTTATATTATTTTATATAACGTAAACATAAGCTTTATATTTGTATACAGCTTGAAATTATATAAATATATTGTAGCCTACAGTACATTTATACAACATTATGTGTAAATATGCATACCTTACAAGTTTGTACTTTTGTTTTATTTTAGTTCATGGTTCTTTAATATTCTTTTGAATAGTTCACTTTCTACCAATGACACACTTTTGTTGACCAGCTCTTTGTACATCATGTCAATAAATTATATATATAAGGATGCTATTTCTTTTTGCTATACAGTATGTTCTCAATAGAACATGTCTTTAACAAACAACCTAACATAGCATATGCTGCAGAATCTTGGAGTAACATTGAAAAATACCTGTGTATTCAAAAGCTTCAGGTTTATTGGCTGCGAAAATGGGGGCGTGACAGTGAAGTGTTGAGAAAAATCAAAGGCAGTCGTAAATTGTGACACCTTCCCTCCGTTTTTAACCGGTAAGTGTAAAAGACTCACCGACTAGGAGGGAAGGATCCGCAACAACAGTCACTAAAAGAGTGATACCCCCACCCAAATTGAGTTCTCCAGGTATACCTAGTTTTTGGTCAGCATGGTCAACCTGGCTGTGGGCTGAAAGCAGTGATGTCTGTCATAAGCACTCCAATATATGAGGATAATGCTGAAGTTTCTGCTGGATTTAGTGCTTTAATCAACAATGGACTTCAAATGATGATTGCACGTATACATTGTGATGATACTGTGGCTGGGTGAGTAAAAGTGAGACTTAAAACAGACATAACAAATGAAGACTGCATGCGTTCATTGAAAAAATACATTGGCTGGATGACAAAGAAAATCAACACAGTTTTTATATGTTGGGTATTTGGAGATTAAGTTCTTTCTGACTGCAATCACACATTTGTATGATGATTAGATGAACTGAATACAATCACAGGATGATCCCACTTTCATCCCCATTTCATATAATAAAAGAAACATGCTTTATTTTAATATACGTTCACAAAGTATTTTAAACGTGAAAATAAAAGAGAGGGAGTTATAACTGAAGGTAAACGCTGTTCTCGCGGTGATCAGAGGGGCCGCGCAGAGAAGGTTTTGATTCAGGAATAAGGGCTAAAGTTGTTTGTTGGGGTTGTTGTGACACTCCATTTCCAATAGATTGTAGAAGATTTGGACCTTTAGATTTTCATCTGGATCTTTGGATCAGGACAAACCTGGAATTTTGCTTAAGTTAAAACTTGATATAAATTTACACACTGATGCATGTGGACAGATGATTTTCTTTTCTTTTATACTTTGCGTATGTGATATTATACTTGTAATCAGTAATAATCAGTCATGAAGTCATAGTCATATATCCACATTCATGTACTTATTTCACTATGCATTTATATTATCAATGTACTTTATCAATTTTAAAATGTATGCTGGAAAAAGTTATTCTCTAAGTATGATATTGTTTGTGGGTTTGTGTGAACTCTGTGACCTATAGAGGCCTCTGAGTCTGGGTGAGAGACCTTAGTGTCTGGTTTATATGCTTAATTGTCTAAACAATGAGCATCTGGAGGATACCTTGATCACTTTGCTTATCTTGCTGAGATCAAGGATTTACAACACCTAGCTAAAACAAATATGCAAGGGGTCTGTTTTGGACCTCTAGACTTAACTGCAACTTTCCCACCTTAATTGGTCAGAGCGACCTGACCTGACACTTTGAGTTATTTCTTACTTACAGAACTGTTATCATCATACAGAACTGTGATACACTAAGGAAGTGCTTTTGGCACACACACACATAGTATATAGACAGGGTTGGGGAGTAATGGAATACATGTAACGGGAATTCGTATTTAAAAAACAAAATATAAGTAACTGTATTCCACTACAGTTACAATTTAAATAATTGGTAATTAAAATACAGTTACATTCAAAAAGTATTTTGATTACTGAAGAGATTACTTTGCATTTTATTGGCATTTGTTTCATTTCATATTTAGTCCTTTCAGATGGAAAACATTTATACACATAAATGATGCGATCCAAAGTGCATTTGAACAGCGGTGAAACACTTTCTTATGATGTGTTACATTCATACGAGCAGACAGAGAAGTAAGTTTGAAGTAAGTTTGGAGCAGAAGAAATAGAAATAAACCTTGTGTAAATTGTCAGCTTTATGCTAAGCTAAAATGCTATTTCTAGCCATTTTACATGCACATGTTACCAGACACGATCATATTTTTTATCAAGAAAATTCACGTTGGATCATCATTTCTTTTCTTCTAGTAAGACCTTTGATATTAGGGCAAAAATTGTATTCTTGATAATAATTTTTGTGTTGTTTTCCTGTAAAAAAAAATCTAAAAATCCTTAAAACAAGATCAATTTGATTGATCTTGTGTTAGAAACAACACTGCATAAGATATTTAGGTTTTTCAGAGAATGTATTTTTAACGTGTATTTTGTCTTACAGAGTCTTGGCAGAGTTTTTATAATCAAAACAAGTGAAAAAATCTACCAGTGCTGAAGAAGTAATCCAAAGTATTTAGAATACGTTACTGACCTTGAGTAATCTAACGGAATACATTACAAATGACATTTTACAGCATGTATTCTGTAATCTGTAGTGGAATACATTTCAAAAGTAACCCTCCCAACCCTGTATATAGACCCTGACAAATTTCTCTTGGTAAGACTAACCTCTCTGCACTTTTGCTCTCTGCATTTTCTCCAATTCTGAGGCCTCAGCTCAACTTGTACTAATTTTCCAATAAAGAGAAAGAACACAATGAAGTCTTCGGTTTCTTTTCACCATCAGAAAAAAGTTTATTCGGAAAAAGTCTCATTCAGAAGTAGTCTCCCAACAATCATTTCACTACACATGGGTATTATACCATCTCAAACAAACAAGATCTTACCACATTCAAATAAAACTCTGATTGGTTACTTTCTCCTGCATAAACACATTGTCACTATGTCAGGTTGACCCAATGGTTAACTCATTCTCTGGCCTATGCCATCTCACTTGTGTTTACAAAAGCTGAGACTATCAGTAAAGTCTGGTACAAATATTGCGGTCTCTCTCACATATTGTATGACACAGTAATGCAACAACACAGATAAAAGAAGCTAGAAACTAGAGTAAAACTAGAGTAAAGGTTAAATATGAGAATTATACATGTGAAATGAATTTTTCCCTTGCACCATTTACTTAGACTAGACAAGACACTTTATTATCAGTTTTAGGACTTAGTCCACTTGTACATCTTTAGATTTATTTACTCAATATACATATATAATCAAACTTTTCATTTCTGTATTTTTGAATTTATTCAATATCCAGTTTATTATTAATTTACAAAATTAAAGTTGTTATTCCTTCTACAAATCATCTGATGTATTGAAGTTCTTTCCACCTGCTGGATCATCTTGCATTCAGATTGCCCCGTGTCTTGTGTCAGTGGATTCATATTTAATTTGATATATATACACTACCTGTTTTTCTTCACATTTTAGAATAATAGTAAAGTCATCAAAACTATGGAATAACATAAATGGAACTATGGGAATTATGTTGTGACTAAACAAATTCCAAAATAAATCATAACTTTGTTATATTTTAGCATTTTCAAAGTACTCACCCTTTGCCTAGAATTTGCAGACATGTACTCTTGATATTTTCTCAACCAACTTCTTGAGGTATCACCCTGGGATGCTTTTTAAACAGTATTGGAGTTCCCATCTATGTTGGGCACTTATTGGCTGCTTTTCTGTATTATTTGGTCCAAGTCATCAATTTTTTTTAAAAATTACATTTTTGTTTTATAATGAAATAAATTAATATGGTGGCACAATTATATTTTTGTCTACAAAACTAATTTCAAACACTTAAGCATACGCCTTCAGATCAAAAGATTTTTAAGATCATGAGAAACATTTCAGTCGTGTTTCAAAACTTTTGACTGGTAGTGTGTATATATATATATATATATATATATATATATATATATATATATATATATATATATATATATATATGTAAGGAATAATTGACTCCGGCCCGTTGAATTGTTGAAAAAGAATGCACACACAACGGGTGCATTATTTTTAAACAATTTAACAGGCCGGAGTCAATTATTCAGTTTATACCACGGTTACCACACCTTAAGACATCGTTCAGGGTTTTATCTCAAAACATTTTCTGGTTTTTGTCCCTAAAACGCTCTTATGAGAGGAACTACTTTCTTCTGCCACAGATTCAGAGTCTTACTTTAATACAGTTTAAGCCTTCGTTGCCAATTCGAAAACATCACATTAGAACTAGCAACGGAGGCTCGCGCTGCTTTACCTGGATTTACTGGAGTAACAAATTAGTGCGTGTGTGCCTTTGTGAGTTTGTATTTGAGGGATCGAATGAGAGAAACTCAGAAAATTTGATATCTCGCTTCTGGGATTACCTTTTTTTGTGGCAGCTCTCGTCAGAAGTAACACTGCTTCAAAATCGCCAAGATGCGTGTCACCATATTCCCGTTGTAAACCTTAATAACTTTTTTTTTCATCCCCACTGAGATGGAGTGCGCTGACATGACGATTCTGTTTTTCTCTCATGATTCTGTTTGGTCCTTAAGTGTGTGCGTTACGTGTATACCTGTGTGTCCATGAGTGTGTGTGTGTGTGTGTGTGTGAGAGAGAGAGAGAGAGAGAGAGAGATGGGGGGGATCGCAAGGGTGTTTCTCACAGATATTTCAGATAATATAAAAACTGTTGTACTGATCAAGTGTATCTAGCTTTGATAGAGCTCAAGTCTTCGTTGCTAATTCGAACTAGCAACAATTAGACAATAGTTAGAACTAGCAACGGAGGATGCGCTGCTTTACGGCATAGGAGTAAAAAGGTAGTATGTGTGTGTGTGTGCGTGCAAGCGTGTGTGTGCTAGTGCAAGCGTGCATGTGTGTGTGTGTGTGTGCGTGTGCGAGCGTGCAAATGTGTTTGTGTGCGAGCGTAAGTGCGGGGGAGACGAGGGAGCATGAGGGCTCTTTTTAGCTGAAACTGACATCAATGTAGGATATATTAGATATTGTTTTGACGTTCTTAACCGATTTACTTTAACCAATGTCTTTGTTTTAAAGAGCACCTATTATGGTTTTTCAAATATTACCTTTCATGTAGTGTGTTATATAGCTGTTTGTGAATGTAAAATAGTCTGCAAAGTTTCAAAAATCAAAGTGCACGACAAATGGAGTTATTGACTCCCAAAAGAAAGAACTGATTCTGAACACCTGAAACGAGTCGTTAGTAATTCCAGACTTACTTCCTGTACTAACCTATGTAATTTGGTAACAAAAAACCCGCCTCTGGTCTTCATTGGCTGCTCGCGAACAGCTTTGACCCGCCCTCAAACACTAAACTAAGCGGTACACCAATTGCAACAGACTGGGACATCTGACCAATCAGAGCAGAGTAGGCTCTCTGAAAGGAGTTGTTTAGAATGAATCCTATAAAATGGATCATTGAACGAGTCGTTTTTGACACTGGGAAAAAGGTAATGCTGCAATTTAAATTATGAGCAAATTAAAGTGTTTTTTGACCTTGGATGCATGTAAATCTGTCATATGAGACCTTTAAAACAAAATTAGGCATGTTTAAAAACCATAATAGGTGCTCTTTAATTGGTTATTTTGTTGTGGTAGCCTGTAGGGCTCTTTGAAATAACTGAAATAAGTTGGCGAAGTGATACGGAACCGTTATGCGGTCAAGACCTGGATCTACTTTATAGCCATGCGTTTCCTTGAAAAATAATTGCACACCTTAGAACGTCCGTGAACCAATCAGGATCAAGCATTCAACAGACCCCTGGTATAGATCTATCTATCTATCTATCTATATATATATATATTATATTTATATAGCTAGATATAGACAGGGTTGGGGAGTAACGAAATACATGTAACAGGATTACGTATTTAAAATACAAAATATAAGTAACTGTATTCCACTACAGTTACAATTTAAATCATTGGTAATTAGAATACAGTTACATTCAAAAAGTATTTTGATTACTGAAGAGATTACTTTGCATTTTATTGTCATTTGTTTAATTTATTATTTAGTCCTTTCAGATGGAAAACATTTATACATATAAATGATGCGATCCAAAGTGCATTTAAACAGCGGTGAAACACTTTCTTATGATGTGTTACATTCATACAAGCAGACAGAGAAGTAAGTTTGAAGTAAGTTACAAATTACATTTTACAGCATGTATTCTGTAATCTGTTGTGGAATACATTTCAGAAGTAACCCCCAACCCTGTGTATATATATATATATATATATATATATATATATATACACACAGTTGTGCTCAAAAGTTTGCATACCCTTGGAGAATTACCATTTTTAAAGAAAACAAGAGTGAGCAGGCAAAACACATTTCTTTTATTTCTTATGGGATTCATATTCAACTGTAGGTTATAACAGAATGGCACAATCATAAAACAAAACATGGCAACAAAGGAAAAAAAAGAAATGACCCCTGTTCAAAAGTCTGCATACCCTTAGTTCTTAATACTGTGTATTGCCCCTTTAAAATCAATGACAGCATGCAGTCTTTTGTAATAGTTGTCTATGAGGCCCCAAATTCTTGCAGGTGGTATAGCTGCCCATTCGTCTTGGCAAAATGCCTCCAGGTCATGCAAAGTCTTTGGTCGTCTTGCATGAACCGCACATTTGAGATCTTCCCAGAGTGGCTCGATGATATTAAGGTCAGGAGACTGTGATGGCCACTCCAGAACCTTCACCTTTTTCTGCTGTAACCACTGGAGGGTTAACTTGGCCTTGTGCTTAGGGTCATTGTCGTGCTGGAAAGTCCAAGGCATCCCATGCGTAGCTTTCATGCAGAAGAATGCAAATTTTCTGCCAGTATTTTCTGATAACATGCTGCATTCATCTTGCCATCAATTTTCACAAGATTCCCCGTGCCTTTAGAGCTCACCCCCCACAAAAACATCAGTGAGCCACCGCCATGCTTCACAGTAGGGATGGTATTCCCTTCACTATAGGCCTTGTTGACCCCTCTCCAAACATAGCACTTATGGTTGTGACCATAAAGCTCTATTATGGTCTCGTCACTCCAAATTACAGTGTGCCAGAAGCTGTGAGGCATGTCAAGGTGTTGTCAGGTATACTGTAACCGGGATTTTTTGTAGCATTGGCGCAGTAAAGGCTTCTTTCTGGCAACTTGACCATGCAGCTCATTTTTGTTCAAGTATCGTCATATTGTGCTCCTTGAAACAACCACACCATCTTTTTCCAGAGCAGCCTGTATTTCTCCTGAGGTTACCTGTG
The DNA here is from genome assembly GCF_019703515.2 of Myxocyprinus asiaticus. NCBI lineage: Eukaryota > Metazoa > Chordata > Actinopteri > Cypriniformes > Catostomidae > Myxocyprinus > Myxocyprinus asiaticus. Next base: position 3,119,475 of record NC_059349.1, read on the forward strand.
GGTTTTTCTTTCTATCCTGAACAATTCTTCTGGCAGTTGTGGCTGAAATCTTTCTTGGACTACCTGACCTTGGCTTGGTATCAAGAGATCACCGTATTTTCCACTTCTTAATAAGTGATTGAACAGGACTGACTGGCATTTTCAAGGCTTTGGATATCTTTTTATATCCTTTTCCATCTTTATAAAGTTCCATTACCTTGTTACGCTGGTCTTTTGACATTTCTTTTCTGCTCCCCATGGCTCAGTATCTAGCCTGCTCAGTGCATCCACGTAAGAGCTAACAAAGTCATTGACTATTTATACACAGACACTAATTGCAATTTAAAAAGCCACAGGTGTGGGAAATGAACTTTTAATTGCCATTTAAACCTGTGTGTGTCACCTTGTGTGTCTGTAACAAGGCCAAACATTCAAGGGTATGTAAACTTTTGATCAGGGCCATTTGGGTGATTTCTGTTATCATTATGATTTAAAAAAGAGCCAAACAACTATGTGATAATAAATGGCTTCATATGATCACTATCCTTAAATAAAAGACTGTTTTTTTTTTTGTTTGTTTTTTTGCATGATCAGTCATATTTTCAAAACCAATGCCAAAATTTCACAATTTCTGCCAGGGTATGCAAACTTTGAACACAACTGTGTGTGTATATATATATATATATATATATATGATAGATAGATAGATAGATAGATAGAATAAAAGCAATAACACAACAATTGTATATAACTGATTCAAAAACAGCTGCAATTAAATAATTTTATTAAAAAAAGAATGAAGACGCAGTTCACTTACGCAGGAGCTAAAGAGAATCTGTTTTTGTTTTTTTTAACTGGTTTATTTATGAACTGTCCAAATGAATCACCAGAAAACATCTTTTAAAAATCAACTATTGCATCATTCATGTAATCATGAATGGTGCTGCGCTATGTGACTGTACTGACTATGATTTTACCATTAAAACACAAAAATGGCTTTTTGTGAATTTGCTGGATGTATTTTACTTTCCACATGTATCCAAACAGACAAACAAACAATAAGTTATGAAAAGCAAAATTTGAACCTGCGACCTGTTGCACGAGAGCCAAGCACACTGCCCTTAAACTATCAATCCACATGTGTATATACTGTTGTACTGATCCATATATATGTATGATACATATGTGTATCTACTCCACACCATCCTCTGTAACTTTTAATAACAGCTTCCACTCTTTTGGGAAGGCTTTCCACTATACTGTATGTAGTAACATGGCTGCAGGGATTTGCTCTCATTCAGACACAAGGCTATCAGTCAGGTCAGGAACTGATGTTGGTTAATGGGGCCTGACTTACAGATGCTGTTCCAGTTCACCCCAAAAGTGATCAGTGGGGTTCAGGTCTGGGCTTTGTGCAGGCCAGTCAATTTCTTCCACGCCAGACACAGTAAACCATTTCTTTATGGACCTCACTTTGTTCACAGGGGCATTGTCATGCTGGAACAGAAAAGGGCTATCCCCAAACAGCTGCCACAAATTTGGAAGCACACAAAGCCCAAGCCATTACATAAAGAAACATTAAGATTTTTCTTTACTGGATTTAATGGAGTAACCAGATTTGTTAATTAGAAGGGGGTGTCCACAAACTTTTGGCCATATAGTGTATATCTCAAATAACAACAAAATAAGCATATATACATTTCATTATGCTTATGAGCGGAGTTTCAGTTGAAGCACTCTATTTTCGTCAAACACCAACAAGCCAGGTCAATTATAACACAAGTTAATGCTGTTAATTAAATGCGTTCAGTAGGGCTAACAACGTCTAAGCACGTCTTTTTTCGATACTGTAAGCTAATGAACACGCGCTCTAACGAGCCACCATTCAGGACGTGCATAGAGGCGATGGCAGGTGAGGAAACAGCACATTACAATGGACAAGGAGGAATGTGATTGTTTCTTGTTTCTATGGAAATACAGACATACAGGAAATACATTGTTTTTCTATTAAATCAAAGCATCCTTAAGAGGCCAATAAACCGTAACAGTGTTAATTCATGCATAAGACAACACAGGCATTCACTGCCTCACAAATATGTGAACTTGCCTGGGCAGAAGACATATAAGGATTGACACTTAATTGTTACAGGCAGTTAAAGTTTGATTATTTTTGTTTGACTTTAATGTGAGTGATTTTATCATTTGAAGATCAATGTGTTGTGCTATTTAGGCTCATATCTCACTGTGCACCTTATATCCTGCTATTTTGAGTCATGTTTGACATATGTCCATCACAATAAACATTCTTTATACCGTAGTCCTGAAAATTCATGAACCCTCACAGTTACTCTAATATCAAAAACCTTTTTTACCATGCACATCCCTAACACTTATATGCACAGGAAAAACTAGTGTGCACACATGAATTCGTTTTCAGCACCACCGCACCTGTACAGTGGCAAATGTGTAGAGAAAGATACCATGCCACCATCACACAAAACAGCATAGTTGTGCATAGCAAAAAAAAAAAAAAAAATTTGAATGATTTTGCAATATGTACCACTAGATGCTCGAAGGACTGAGGCAGTGCTTCGAATGCTGCTTGTGTTGGAGCATTTATCTGTGCCCCATCACAATTAAGAAAGGTTAAGACTGTGCATGAGGTCCAAAAGACAGTGCTCAAATGGTCTCTCTATCCAGAACCGAACCGTGATGGTAGGAGCTTTAAGTACCATAGAAAGTTTATAGGGCATTCAAATTAGTTGTGGCCATCGTGGAGGGCGCGTGATCGTCCCAAGGTTATCTAGAGTCACCAAAGCGGCCAGAGAGCTGTTAAGTGGGCACCAATGGGTTTTGGGTCTGATAAATGCATGCATCTCTGGACTAAGTGGAGGGGTGGCCCGCCCTGCTGGTCCACAACCCGGTTCTCTGGGGGGTACTAGCTGCCCGGCTGGCCTTCTGCAGTTCAAAAAATTGGATTGAGGGCTAACTTTCAATTGATCGCAGCAGATGAGCTGCTCTGCTACGAGTACACAACATGCTAAAACCATCTGACAAACCTTTTCTGGGCTAACAGGAGCATTCCAACAGATGCACAGTTAATAAATGAGTCCCATTGTTTCTGATCATGAAATTTCATTCTTATGTTAATCTGAATTTCACACCATTTCCTTGAAAGTGTTTACCCTGAAAATGAACTTGGCTCACAATGACAACTTTGGACAAAGCTTAAGATGAGTCTGTAGATTACTCGATTGGGTGAAACTCTTACCACATTAAGTGCAGTGGCTTCTCTCCAGTATGCACTCTCTCATGGGTTTTCAGGTGTCCTGACATTGAAACGTTTCATGATGTGAGCACTCGTAAGGTTTTTCTCCAGTATGGATTATTTGGTGCGTTTTCAATTCATGAGCTCTGCTAAAGGCTTTACCACATTCTGAGCATACATGAGCTTTCACACCGGTATGTGTTACCTTGTGATCTTTAAAATATTTTAGCTGTGAAAAACTCTTTCCACAAAAAGAACACAGGTAAGGCTTTATATTTGCATGAATATTCAGGTGTATCTTTAGATATGATTCCAATGCAAATTTTTTGCCACACTGAGGGCATGTGAAAGGCTTCTCTCCAGTGTGAATTCTTATGTGACACTGAAGATGTCCTTTCTCTGTGAAATTCTTTCCACACTGAGTGCATCTGAAAGGCTTCTCTCCAGTGTGAATTCTTATGTGATTTTTTAGGCTTCCTTTTTGTGTGAAACTCTTTCCACACTGAAGGCATGTGAAAGGCTTCTCTCCAGTGTGAATTCTTTCGTGCTTCTTAAGGTTTCCTTGGTGTGTGAAACTTTTTCCACACTGAGTGCATGTGAAAGTCTTTTTGTTGTGTATTCTCATGTGCCGCTCAAGAGCTCTTTTTAGTGCAAAACTCTTTCCACACTGAAGACATGTGAAAGGCTTCTTTTTATTGTGTATTCTCGTGTGCCTCTCAAGAGCTCTTTTTAGTGCAAAACTCTTTCCACACTGAAGACAGGTAAAAGGCTTCTCTCCAGTGTGAATTCTTATGTGAAGTTTGAGGCTTCCTTTTTGTGTGAAACTCTTTCCACATTGAAGGCAGGTGAAAGGCTTCTCACCAGTGTGAATTCTGAGGTGCTTCTTAAGGTTTCCTTCTTGTGTGAAACTCTTTCCACACTGGGTGCATGTGAAAGGCTTCTCTTTAGTGTGTATTCTCAGGTGCCTCTCAAGAACTCCTTTTAGTGCAAAACTCCTTCCACATTGAAGGCATGTGAAAGGCTTCTCTCCAGTGTGAACTCGTAGGTGCTTCTTAAGGTTTTCTTGTTGTGTGAAACTCTTTCCACACTGGGTGCATGTGAAAGGCTTCTCTCCGGTGTGAATTCTTATGTGATAAAGAAGATTTCTTTTCTCTGCGAAATTTTTTCCACATTGAGGGCAGGTGAAAGGCTTCTCTCCAGTGTGAACACTTAGGTGCCTCTTAAGATTTCCTTCTGCTGAGAAACTCTTTCCACACTGTGTGCACGTAAAAGGCTTCTCTTCAGTGTGTATAATCAGATGCTTCTCAAGAACTCCTTTTCGTGCAAAACTCTTTCCACACCGAAGGCATATGAAAGGCTTCTCTCCAGTGTGAATTCTCATGTGACAATCAAGATTTCCTTTCTCTGTGAAATTTTTCCCACACTGATGGCACGTGAAAGGCTTCTCTCCAGTGTGAATTCTCAGGTGCCTCTGTAGACCTTGTTTTACTGCAAAACTCTTTCCACATTGAGGGCATGTAAAATATTTTTTGGCTGTTGTTCCACGAGTTCTTTTTTGAGAGAAATAAGTTTCAGTCAGTGAGCAAATAAAAGATTCTTCACCAGTTATGACATTTTCAGATTTATGATACTGATGGTATTTCTGATCCACGTCATTCAGTTCTTGACTTTCCTCTTTCACCTCCACCAGGTCTAAAATAAACAGGAAATAGTGACAAATGTTAAACAGACATATAATTGAAATCCAATTTAATGACAACAGATGAGGTAAGTATCTATTTTTACATTATCCCTGATATGCTGAAGATTACTTCTGTCATTGTCATGTTGCACCATGAAAATCTTATTAGCAGGCTAGCGGCTACATAGCCCTGCTGTCATGGAAAACGGCAATGAGGCTCAGGAACCGCTAGCTAGCTATCCGGCTAATCTGCTATCATTGTGTACGAACAAGACAACACTGACAATGCAATACAGCTATCGTCTGAACACAACAGCAACTCAGACATCAACACCATTCATGTTTATTTAGGTTCTATTTAGATAAACACTTTTTTTATACTGTTGTCACAGGCAATAAGATATTTCTTCTTTCTTTCATTATTGGCAGTTGGCAATCCAGCTTATGGTGCATTACCACCACCTTCTGTGCTGGAGTGTGAAGCGTCAAAGTCTTTCACTGGAGTCAAAACTCAGCTGAAAATGATGAAATTGGTGAAAGAGGTCCCACACCTTATGTAGGATTAAACCCTAAACTGAGTATACTTTAAAGCAGTGTTTCACAACCACTCTGCTGTGGCACACTAGTGTGACGTGATAGATTGTAAGGTGTGCTGTGAAAAATTATCAAATTCCACAAAATAAATAAATGCATAAATAAAATAATTTACAGGGATGCAAACTCCTCACCTTTTGATGAAATTCGCCATTTTGAAACCATAATCGGTCACTTTTGTGATTGTGAAGAGCTACGATTAATGTGTAAAAGTGACTGATATTTGTACACGTAAAGGGTCTTTCACATGACTCGCGTCAGCGCTGCCGAATACATTGAAGTCTATGAAGTGACGTCACTTTTCACCAAAGTGTTTTTCACACACGTCTTTGCTTCACAAATAATGTCTTTAAGAGTACAAATCAACATGAAATATTAAAAAACTGTCCAAGAGACTCATCATTTTTTAATTAAATCTTACCTTATCGTTTCTGAGTCTGAGACCCCAGTTATAAAACTAATTTAAACTCACCAAGAAAACGCTAAGACCTAAACATTTTTATACTCGTTTATTTATACAAGTCCTTTTATTACTTTCTGCTATCAAAGCAACTGCCAGTTTTTCCTCACTCTTCGAAATGCATGTTTTCAATGTTTACTGTGAACATCTCCCACTTTCTTGCGTGGCAAATTCGTGAAATTCTGCATCTCTTGTCATGTGGAGGGCAATGCGGCGCTTGACGCTGGCGTTGAACATAGCGTTGACGACTCAACTCATGTGAATTGCGCTTTACAATGATGAAAGAACATTATTGAAACTCAAAATGATTATTATTAGGCTATTATTGTTGTATTTATTATAAAAGTCATGCTCAGCAGTTTAAATCTGTAGGAAAATGATACCGTAGATCTGCTTTGTGTTTATAATTCTTATACTGAAGTCAGTAGATTTGTAGTCATGCAAGTTTTAATAAAGGAGAAGATAAGGACGTTATTGAAACTCACTATTATTACACTATTATTATTGTCTTTTTGGATGAAAAATAATGCTCAGACTGAAGGAAGACTATAGATCTGCTTTGTTCTTTTAATGCTTAAACACTATAAAGTCTCTTGGTAGATTTCAGTCATGAACGACTCAAAATGATTCACTGACTCACTCATAGCACAAAAGATGCTCATTTGTCGCCACCTAGTGACATTTCCAGAAGGGGTCACTGAACTAATCAGTTAATAAAATTGAACAAATTTGTGAGACAGAAGCAAGCCTCACCAAAATACTCTTTATTTTTGCAGCTAATTCTGCACGATTGTGCAGGTAATTTGCTATACTTTAAAATCACTGGAACTGGTTCTTTTAGCTAATTCTTTCAACAAAAAAAAAAAAATATCCCCGGAAAAACATTTTGTGGACTACTTTAGTTGAGTTATTGTCTCAACTTTTTCGCCCCTCATGAGTTTGCATCCCTTTAATTTGCTGTGGCATTGCAATAATTTACAAGAACAAATCTACAAATTAGAAAAGCAGCTCATTTTGTTTTTCATTACCCAATTAGCACTCTTGCCATCTGTAAACTCATTATACAGCATACCAACGTGACTTTCAATTTCAAACTTTACAAGAAAACACGCTACTGAGATGGACAGAAAACATGGACAAGTTCCTGAAAAGGAAAACTATCGACGATGGTTATGTGGGATAGTGGTGTGTCTTGGTATTTTTTATTTGTAAATAGTGTGCCATGGCAGAAAAAAGATTGGGAAACACTGATTTAAAGGTAGCTTACCCTCTGGAGTTTACTTGTAAACAAACACGTTTGTATTGTATTCATTCTTGAGGTCTAACAAACATGTGGAATGCATTCTGCCCACATGAATGGGATGAAATGTATATAGTGATAAATACTGATACTGAACAATATGAAAAAATTATATAATATTTTTGGCCATATCGCCCAGCCGTAGAGAAGCTGTTTTGTCTGTAGTTTGTAATGTTTTCGTAAATGCATGTAAATGGGTCAGTGTATTAAACATGTGTTTTGTGCTCGATACACACGAATTATCCTTATCTTGTGCCCTGAGTGGCAAATGTGTTCTGAGAATCACAATATTTTTCAAATAATCACAATTAAATTTGTTCAAATCATTCAGCCCTACTGTACAGTATAGGTTTACATTTCAGATGAATCTCTTTGACTAGGATTGTGTTTTTTGATTTGTCGGTCATCATTCAGTAATTCAATTATTAGTTCAATAACTAAATTGTGAAATTACATACAATATTTTATGTTTTTTTACATTAAATGACAAAAATAAATTATAATTACTGTATATCAGATGTATTTTATACATTCTGAAATCTTCTTGCCCCAGGTAGGCAATCAGCTTATCCGAGCAATGTGGTAAGATGGCCCCTTTTAAATTTTTTCATTTTGTGCTATGACAACTTAATTAGCAATTAGCCCTATTCGGACGGTCATTGTTTCTCAGGGTGACGTCTGTAAAAGAAAACTGCATGACTACTCTGTGATCAAACTCATGTGTTCGGATAACAATTCATGGTGGAATTGTGAGTTAGGACAGTGTTTCTCAACCAGGGGGTCGGGACCCACTATGGTGCCTCATCACACTTCCAGGGGGGCCTCAAGATCTCTTAAAATTATTTAAAATATGATAGATTATTATAATTTGTATATAATTATTATAATTCAACTTACTGAAAATGCTAAAAATGTAATATCTCCCTTCAACAGCTTGCTTTTTATGAAGAACAAACAGTTCTAGACATTTCTGGAATCATAAGTTTCAAGTAAATATCTTATAAATATCTAATAGCCTACATGGGGGGCCTTCGAATATTTTCTCTGACAATGGGGGGCCTTGGAGTCAAAAAGGTTGAGTTAGGGCATCTTACGAACCCGGAACTAGCTTCTCAAGTGGTCAGTTGTGTGTAATATTTGTATTAGAGGGTTTTCAGTTTAGTCGACTATTTCTGCCACTAGTCAACGTGTTGGGTTCGTGCCTACTAGTCAAAGAACACATGAATTGATTGCGTGTGTTCCATATGGTGACAGCAAGAGGAAAATTCCTGAGTCCACAAACTGCGTTCTGTGTATTTTGTGAAAATCAATTTTCAAATATAAGCTATGCAAATAAATTTGGAATTACGCTAAAGTGTAAATAGAGTGAACATGGAGCACTTTGCTCATGCTTTGCTTCTCACGTGCTAAGATGAGAGTGCATCATCAGTTGAGCATCTCTCTCTCCAGCATGCAATCAAACACACACACACACACACACACACACACACACACACGCATAGGGAGAGAGAGAAAAGCCGCACATATACCACATACAGTAGAGAAAACTTGGAAAATATCGGGAAAAGTTAGGTTAGCACAACCTCTTTTTTTCTATTTTTCTTCTATGTGAGAGCTCCGTGTCAGTGTGGTGGAGCGAGGACATAACTTATTAATGTGAATAATTTCCCAACATTTCTACACATGCACATTACTACACATCTTGACAAACAGTAACCGTACGGCACTTGGCAGAGGTCAAAAAGGTTTTCCAAGAAGACTTTTGGTAGGGCTGCCCCCGACCAAAGATTTTCCTAGTTGTCGCACGTTTATGATATTAATATAATTACTTAATATATATTTTTTGGGGGGCATCAGAAAATGGTTTGAGTTCCAGGGCTGAGAAAGAATGTTATAAGTACCATTGCTAACACTGTTCTACATTACAGAGAAATACTAAACCGTAATAATGAGCCTTTAAAATATACATTTTACAAGCGAACGCACGAAGCGAGCCTCCGTGACACCGGCAAAAGCGGTAATGATTCTGAATGTGTCGGAAAAACCAGCAAGGAGACTGTCTGAACATTTTGTTCATTTATAGCGAGAAATGTACATTATGGTTGTGCCGACAGACGATGATCTCGGGGATCGACGATGGTCCGAGTGATCGCCAATAGCTGATGCCTCTGACAATGTCAAGACGATATTTGGCTCGTTTTCCCATTAATGTATACAATTATTATTATTATTAGGCTATTATTATCAAATTAATATTACAAGTAATTTGCCCGTAGACACACAGACACGTGCTTGAAGAAACGCACTTTATTATATTTGTTTCTGTCTTCTAATTTGTTTTTGTTTTTTTCAAGAACAGTATCGTCTACGAGTGCTGCAAATGACTCCGCTCAGGAGGTGCTTTGAGTTCAGTTCACTTTATTTCCACAGAGCAGTTCATTGTGACCACAACTCTGCAGCCTATACATCTGTGATTAAAACATAAAATACAAAAACACGTTCACCTCAAACCATGATTTATATTTCAGTGATTATTATCATCATAATTATTTTTACATTTATAATTATTTTTATGTCTTCATTTGTGTAAGTAATTTTCTGCCTGCATGTTTAGACAGATGGAAGGACAATGCATCTATGTGAACTTCTGCAGTTAATCCAGGATGAACTTCAAAGACATTAGTCATTAATCTTACAGTTCTTAAAAAATCTTTGTTTAAACACTGACCCTTAACACTAACTTAGTTTAATAAATTTTAAACCATGACTTGCACTATACATTATTAAGTAATATTGGCATTATATTCATGATGTTAGCCAGAGGGGAACTGGCCCCCACAGTGAGTCTGGTTTCTCCCAAGGTTATTTTTCTCCATTAACCAACATCTTATGGAGTTTTGTGTTCCTTGCCACAGTCACCTTCGGCTTGCTCACTGGGGTTATAAAAACAATTATTATTTAATTACTTCTTTTTAAACACACTTCACAATCGTATTTTATCAAACTACACAATGATGACTCTAAGACATTATAGGTATTACAGTTTCATTTTCTGTTAATGCATGATCTTCTGTAAAGCTGCTTTGAAACAATGTGTTGTGAAAGGTGCTATACAAATAAAAATGACTTGACGGATACTTGCCTGACGGTAAATGGAAAGGTGGTTACTTATATATCTATTATTGTTTTGATCAGTTCGTTATTTTAATTGCTTTTTCGTTTCGTTTGGAGTGCATTTTGAATTGTATTTGATTTAAGTTTTTCATTTTTTAAATAAATTAATTTAATTTTCAAAGCAAAATCACTAAAGCAAGAATATTCACCGATCCCTCAGCCGGGGGGGTTTCCGACGTAATTGGATATTGCGAAGTATATATAAACTCAGCAAAAAAGAAACGTCCCTTTTTCAGGACACTGTATTTTAAAGATAATTTTGTAACAATCCAAATAACTTGACAGATCTTTATTGTAAAGGGTTTAAACAATGTTTTCCATGCTTGTTCAATGAACCATAAACAATTAATGAACATGCAACTGTGGAACGGTCGTTAAGACACTAACAGCTTACAGACGGTAGGCAATTAAGGTCACAGTTATAAAAACTTAGAACACTAAAGAGACCTTTCTACTGACTCTGAAAAATACCAAAAGAAAGATGCCCAGGGTCCCTGCTCATCTGTGTGAATGTGCCTTAGGCACGCTGCATGGAGGCATGAGGACTGCAGATGTGGCCGGGGCAATAAATTGCAATGTCTGTACTGTGAGACGCCTAAGACAGCACTACAGGGAGACAGGAAGGACAGCTGATCATCCTCGCAGTGGAAGACCATGTGTAACAACACCTGCACAGGATCGGTACATCCGAATATCACACCTGCGGGACATGTACAGGATGGCAACAACTTCCTGAGTTACACCAGGAACGCACAATCCCTCCATCAGTGCTCAGACTGTCCACAATAGGCGATTGGAAGGGTGGCAGCCTTCGAAGAGGTAACGTATAGAAGGCTGGGGATATGGGATTCTTTTAATGGGAAATGGGGTATATATTTGATGTTTTTGGGGGGCTCTTGGAGTGGGTCTGTGGAAAGAGAGGCATAGTTTAGAGTTTTGTTTATTATAAGTGTATGTATTAGGGATGTGCGCTACGACTAATCTGACTGTTGTTTAAACGGAAGTTTTGTAACCGACTAGTCGACTAGTCTAAAGAGAAACCAACCTTCAGAAAACAGTATAAAAAAAAAAAAAAAAAAAAAAAACACTTTTATGGAACCATTTAAAATACTTAATCTATTCCAAATCCGACGCTAAATTCCACTGCAATGGGGCATTTATATGCGACGTGCTCGACTTGCATTATAATCATTGTACATTAAATATAGAACATGACACGCATTCACTGAATCAACATTAGCGAATATTTAATAGAAATATTTATTGAAAACAATTGAATGAATAGTGCAGGACCAATGGAACAACCCTAATGGAATAATAAACCTAACGTATTCTAAACATGAGCTGCACACAGAATAAAAGACAGTTTATCCCGTTAAGCAGTCGGCACCTCGTTGAAAATAGCCTTCTTAATCAGCAGATTAAAAAAAAATGGCATACCTAGTCTAAAACAGTTATTTTCTAGGCTACTTACTCAAAAGCATAATTTTTTGATGAGTAAAATTAACACGTCGACATGGTCCGGTGAAAGACAAGACTTGACTCACCTGAGGCGTCTATCCTGCGCTTGAAAAAGCCCGCTCAGTGGAAAAATAACGTACAAGCATGCACAGATGTAAAGAAGACTCAAATGTGAAAACATCCTTAGGGACTTTCAAACATTTGGAAAGCCAATTCCCGCACCACCACCGAAGTGTTTTCATTACTACTTTGCTGAGTTTTCTTGTCTAGTGAGAGGACATTTTTCTGCGCGTGCCGTGAGTGAGAGAGGGAAGAAGCATGCACAGCCTGAGGTGAAATTCAACTCTGTATCTGCTCCAGATATCCTCTTTTTAAATAATATTTATATTATTAATTCTATTTAAAATATTAATATGACAGTAATTTAAGTGCAGCCTCTGTAAAAATATAAAGCCAAACATAAATGGGTAAAAATTATAATCAGTTTAATGGGGGAAATATTAACTGACTAGTAATTCCAGTGTCGACTAGCAGCATCAGAACCGTTTAGTCGACTAGTCTCACACATCCCTAGTGTGTGTGTGTGTGTGTGTGTGTGTATATATATATATTTTTTTTTTTTTAAATGTTTTATTATTATTCTCTGTGTGTGTGTACTTATGTAAGACCACTGGGATGTTCGTTTGGGGTCGGGTAGGGTTCTTGATTGGGGAGGGGTAGTAGTGGGAGTTAATCTTGATTCATTGTATATATGTTTTGTTTTTCTTTGTCTTTTAAGAATCAATAAAAATAAAATATTAAATCACAAAAAAGTCTGATGTAGGCATCAACTTCTAATTACAGTTAATTGGAACACTCAACAAACATGATTCTCTCCTTAATTACTTAACAAGCCCATACATCTTAGTACATGTGAAGTGATCCAATATGTTAAGCAACTAGTGCCATTCATAGGTCCATATCACCACCCAGAATCACATAGAGTTCATCAGATAGGACTGAGTACATATTAATACAATCATATAAGATGCAAATATACAATTCACCCCATCACAGTACAGGTGCATCTCAATAAATTAGAATGTTGTGGAAAAGTTCATTTATTTCAGTAACTCAACTCAAATTGTGAAACTCGTGTATTAAATAAATTCAATGCACACAGACTGAAGTAGTTTAAGTCTTTGGTTCTTTTAATTGTGATGATTTTGGCTCACATTTAACAAAAACCCACCAATTCACTATCTCAAAAAATTAGAATATGGTGACATGCCAATCAGCTAATCAACTCAAAACACCTGCAAAGGTTTCCTGAGCCTTCAAAATGGTCTCTCAGTTTGGTTCTCTAGGCTACACAATCATGGGGAAGACTGCTGATCTGACAGTTGTCCAGAAGACAATCATTGACACCCTTCACAAGGAGGGTAAGCCACAAACATTCATTGCCAAAGAAGCTGGCAGTTCACAGAGTGCTGTATCCAAGCATGTTAACAGAAAGTTGAGTGGAAGGAAAAAGTGTGGAAGAAAAAGATGCACAACCAACCAAGAGAACCGCAGCCTTATGATTGTCAAGCAAAATCGATTCAAGAATTTGAGTGAACTTCACAAGGAATGGACTGAGGCTGGGGTCAAGGCAACAAGAGCCACCACACACAGACATGTCAAGGAATTTGGCTACAGTTGTCGTATTCCTCTTGTTAAGCCACTCCTGAACCACAGACAACGTCAGAGGCGTCTTACCTGGGCTAAGGAGAAGAAGAACTGGACTGCTGCCCAGTGGTCCAAAGTTCTCTTTTCAGATGAGAGCAAGTTTTGTATTTCATTTGGAAACCAAGGTCCTAGAGTCTGGAGGAAGGGTGGAGAAGCTCATAGCCCAAGTTGCTTGAAGTCCAGTGTTAAGTTTCCACAGTCTGTGATGATTTGGGGTGCAATGTCATCTGCTGGTGTTGGTCCATTGTGTTTTTTGAAAAGCAAAGTCACTGCACCCGTTTACCAAGAAATTTTGGAGCACTTCATGCTTCCTTCTGCTGACCAGCTTTTTAAAGATGCTGATTTCATTTTCCAGCAGGATTTGGCGCCTGCCCACACTGCCAAAAGCACCAAAAGTTGGTTAAAAGACCATGGTGTTGGTGTGCTTGACTGGCCAGCAAACTCACCAGACCTGAACCCCATAGAGAATCTATGGGGTATTGTCAAGAGGAAAATGAGAAACAAGAGACCAAAAAATGCAGATGAGCTGAAGGCCACTGTCAAAGAAACCTGGGCTTCCATACCACCTCAGCAGTGCCACAAACTGATCACCTCCATGCCACGCCGAATTGAGGCAGTAATTAAAGCAAAAGGAGCCCCTACCAAGTATTGAGTACATATACAGTAAATAAACATACTTTCCAGAAGGCCAACAATTCACTAAAAATGTTTTTTTTATTGGTCTTATGATGTATTCTAATTTTTTGAGATAATGAATTGGTGGGTTTTTGTTAAATGTGAGCCAAAATCATCACAATTAAAAGAACCAAAGACTGAAACTACTTCAGTCTGTGTGCATTGAATTTATTTAATACACGAGTTTCACAGTTTGAGTTGAATTACTGAAATAAATGAACTTTTCCACGACATTCTAATTTATTGAGATGCACCTGTATATGAGCCACTAGAAAATCATGAATACATCAACACATACAGTATTTGATGAAAATAAATGGCGATCTGACACATCCAGCAACAAATGCCATTCATAAGTCAATATCACCACCTATAGTCAAGTGAAAAAATTAATCAGTAGCAAAGTGAAATACAAAATAACAGTACAATAATGATTTCTATTCTACAGAGTATTGGTGAGAGACTATTTAGGGATGCTTAGAGGTAACAGGAGAGATCGAAATCCTCATTAAGGCCAAATGGAGACATGGACTTCAAACAATACATCCAATAAGCTTCCCACTGTCAAATTTTTTTCTCCACATTCCCAACTCTTCCGAAACTATCTACCTTTTCGATTCCTATACAGGTTAATTGTTTTATATCATGATTACAATCTTGAAAATGTCTAGAGATTGGCGAGGTAACGTCATGTCTTCTAATAGCTGATTTATGTTCACTTATACTTATTTTTAAGATCTTCTTCCCAACATAGATTAATGAACGGGCATTTTAACATATAGATCACATGATGTAGAATAGGTGATCAATGAGTTAATATAAAAGATTTTTCCCGTATGCAAGTCTGTGAATTGATTGGTTCTTATTAAAGAGGAGCATGCCGCACAGTTCCTGCATGGATAACAACCCTTTATGAATGCATGTTTCTTTTCTGTAACTGCATCAGATTTTACCAATTTATTTGCTAAATTACTGGATCGTTTGTGAATGAATAAGGGAGGATGTTTAAAAATGTCTTGTAACAAACTGTCTGTGGAAAGATTGTACCAATATTTTTGAATAATATTTTTAATTTCTTGAGAGGATTTATTGTTAGTACATAATTAACAAAAAAGTTTTACTCTTTCTTTTATAATTCTGATTTAGCAATTGTTGCCTATCCAACCCTTTTATCTTATTAATGTCGACTGAAGCCAATCATGCGGATATCCCCTTGATTTAAACTGATTAAACACTATGTGGGACTGTTCTTCAAACTTCTCAAGAGAGCGGATACTTTTTTTTAATTTGCATCTTGGTGTTACCATCCAGCAGTTTTTATGCGAGTTTTATTGCCAAGTATGCTTACACATACAAGGAATTTGTCTCGGTGACAGAAGCTTCCAGTGTACAACAATACAACAACATGACAGAGATAATAAAAAAATTGAATAAAAATAAAAAGTGAAAGAATAAAAATGAGAGAAAAGTATATATATATATATATATATATATATATATATATATATATATATATAGAAATACACAATAAGACAAATATATACAGGTGCATCTCAATAAATTAGAATGTCGTGGAAAAGTTCATTTATTTCAGTAATTCAACTCAAATTGTGAAACTCGTGTATTAAATAAATTCAATGCACACAGACTGAAGTAGTTTAAGTCTTTGGTTCTTTTAATTGTGATGATTTTGGCTCACATTTAACAAAAACCCACCAATTCACTATCTCAAAAAATTAGAATACATCAACAAAAAACATTTTTAGTGAATTGTTGGCCTTCTGGAAAGTATGTTAATTTACTGTATATGTACTCAATACTTGGTAGGGGCTCCTTTTGCTTTAATTACTGCCTCAATTCGGCGTGGCATGGAGGTGATCAGTTTGTGGCACTGCTGAGGTGGTATGGAAGTCCAGGTTTCTTTGACAGTGGCCTTCAGCTCATCTGCATTTTTTGGTCTCTTGTTTCTCATTTTCCTCTTGACAATACCCCATCGATTTTCTATGAGGTTCAGGTCTGGTGAGTTTGCTGGCCAGTCAAGCACACCAACACCATGGTCATTTAACCAACTTTTGGTGCTTTTGGCAGTGTGGGCAGGTGCCAAACCCTGCTGGAAAATGAAATCAGCATCTTTAAAAAGCTGGTCAGCAGAAGGAAGCATGAAGTGCTCCAAAATTTCTTGGTAAACGGGTGCAGTGACTTTGCTTTTCAAAAAACACAATGGACCAACACCAGCAGATGACATTGCACCCCAAATCATCACAGACTGTGGAAACTTAACACTGGACTTCAAGCAACTTGGGCTATGAGCTTCTCCACCCTTCCTCCAGACTCTAGGACCTTGGTTTCCAAATGAAATACAAAACTTGCTCTCATCTGAAAAGAGGACTTTGGACCACTGGGCAACAGTCCAGTTCTTCTTCTCCTTAGCCCAGGTAAGACGCCTCTGACGTTGTCTGTGGTTCAGGAGTGGCTTAACAAGAGGAATACGACAACTGTAGCCAAATTCCTTGACACGTCTGTGTGTGGTGGCTCTTGATGCCTTGACCCCAGCCTCAGTTCATTCCTTTCACCCAAATTCTTGAATCGATTTTGCTTGACAATCCTCATAAGGCTGCGGTTCTCTCGGTTGGTTGTGCATCTTTTCTTCCACACTTTTTCCTTCCACTCAACTTTCTGTTAACATGCTTGGATACAGCACTCTGTGAACAGCCAGCTTCTTTGGCAATGAATGTTTGTGGCTTACCCTCCTTGTGAAGGGTGTCAATGATTGTCTTCTGGACAACTGTCAGATCAGCAGTCTTCCCCATGATTGTGTAGCCTAGTGAACCAAACTGAGAGACAATTTTGAAGGCTCAGGAAACCTTTGCAGGTGTTTTGAGTTGATTAGCTGATTGGCATGTCACCATATTCTAATTTTTTGAGATAGTGAATTGGTGGGTTTTTGTTAAATGTGAGCCAAAATCATCACAATTAAAAGAACCTTAAGAAGACTTAAACTACTTCAGTCTGTGTGCACTGAATTTATTTCATACACGAGTTTCACAATTTGAGTTGAATTACTGAAATAAATGAACTTTTCCACGACATTCTAATTTATTGAGATGCACCTGTATACACTACCGGTCAAAAGTTTTGAAACACTTGTTCTTTATTATAATCTTTTTTTCACATTTTAGAATAATAGTAAAGTCATCAAAACTATGGAATAACATAAATGGAACTATGGGAATTATGTTGTGACTAAACAAAATCCCAAATAAATCAAAACTGTGTTATATTTTAGCATCTTCAAAGTAGTCACCCTTTGCCTAGAATTTGCAGACATGTACTCTTGACATTTTCTCAACCAACTTCTTGAGGTATCACCCTGGGATGATTTTTAAACAGTATTGAAGGAGTTCCCATCTATGTTGGGCACTTATTGGCTGCTTTTCTTTATTATTCGGTCCAAGTCATCAATTTCAAAAACGTTTTTTTTTTTTTTTAAATAAAATTGTAGTTTTATAATGAAATAAATTAATCTGGTGGCACAATTATATTTTTGTCTACAAAACTTTCATACATTTAAGCATACGCCTTCAGATCAAAAGATTTTTAAGATCATGAGAAACATTTCAGTCAAGTGTTTCAAAACTTTTGACCGGTAGTGTGTGTGTGTGTGTGTATACACACACACACACACACACACACACACACACACACACACAGAGAGGGAGAGAGAGAGAAAGACGTATGTACAAATACAAATCTGTTATATACAGATTGTGCAAGGGAATGTAATGGCAGAAGAGGTAGGATTTGTTGGATAAATATAAATAGACTACGCTGTGTATTGCACATAATTATTGCTTAATGGGGCAGTTTTAACTGTTCATGAAATGGATAGCCTGAGGGAAATAACTGTTCTTGTTCTGGTGCTCAGTGCTCTGTAGCGCCAGCCAAAAGGCAACAGTTCTAAAAGGTAGTGGGCTGGGCAAGTGGGGTCCAGAGTGATTTTTCTAGCCCTTTTCCACTCACATAGTAGAGCAACTCGGTGAAGTTATGGAGGAATCTGAGATACATGGAGAAAAGAGGGTCGCAGTCGTACACGACAATGGCGCTAATATGGTGTTGTGAGCTGAACTACTGTCCGATAGCCCGTCCTGAGTAATGTCCAGGGTGTTTGTTGTGCGGGGCACACTTTGCAGTTGTGCATAAATGCGGCTCTGAAACAAGATCCGGTCTGTCGAACCATTGCTGCTGGTAGACGCCTTGTGGGACATTTCAAGAAAAGTGCCAAGGCTACAACAGCTCTTACTGAGAAACAAAAGCAACAGAACGTGGCTGAACAAAAACTTATCCAAGATGTCTCGACATGATGGAACTCCACATACTTAATGCTGGAGCGCCTCCTGGAACAGAGGGGGCTGGTTACAGCTGTGCTTTCAGACCTGGTACCACCCAACGGTCTGACCGAGATCTAGATCTCACAACTGCCCAATGGAGGACAGTGGAGGACATCGTCTTGGTGCTGAAGCCTATGATCACTCTCACTGAGCTGCTCTCGCAGGATGGAAATGCATCTCTGTCTGTCACATTGTCCATGTTCATAAATTTAAAGAGATGCCACTTGTTGCTGCGTGATGATGACAGCACGACCACAAAAGCACTGAAGAAAAATCTAACTGAAGAAACTGACAAGAGATGGGAGCTCACAGGGAGTCTCAAGACCAGCATATATATCCAAGCTGCTGTCTTAGACCCACGTTTTAAGAGCTTGTCGTTCCTCAATGCAGAGAAACGGGACAAGGCATACTCCATGGTGTCAGATCTGGCTGAGAGTTTAGCTGAAGCTAAACAGCAGAAGCTGCTCAGGGAGAGGATCGTGGCAGCAGTAGGCCTACAGAGGAAAGTGAGCCTGCATCAAAAAAGAAAAGGGAAAAGCAGGAGGAGATATCCATGCTGATGGCTACTGATGAAGAGCAGCAGGCAGGAGAGAACAATGAAATTAAGATGTACTTGGAGGACCAAACAAAGGTTGATTTGGGGCCACTGACATGGTGGCCTAAGCTTGCCAGAGCAGCTAAGCACCTACACTCCACCCCTTCCACGTCCATGCCATCGGAGCACAACTTTTCAAAGGCCGGCTTCATTGTGAGCAAGACACGGAGCTCACTTCTCCCCAACAATGTGGACAAACTAGTGTTCCTAGTTCCTAGTGTTCATAATATGAGAAGACTGAGATCGGAGGCAAAAAAACTGTGACGGTGAGTCAGGTAGTAGCCTAATATAAAACACCTTTTTTCAGTTTGTTGGTAATATTGGCTATAGGATAACTGATAATTCATTTGGCCTGTTGTGAAAAACGAAATGTGTGTCATGTTACATTTTGTTTGCATTCTGTAAAGTTTTCATCCATATTGAGGCTACTTGTCCGTAGGCTTGTTGTAGTGTTTCAGTTTGCTGCTGTATATTTATTTATTCATTTTTATATAATTTATAGGCTACTTATTTTGTTTGCGTTCTCACCTCAGAAAAACACGAGTTTTCATGATTCGATGTTGAGGCTACTTGTCCGTAGGCCTGTTTCTGCACTGATATTTCTCTTTTAAGTGTTTCAGTTTGCTGTATATTTATTCGTTTGTTTATAATTTATATTTATTTCCTAGTTTTTAAAATTAAACGAAATTTTTTTAATTTAGTTTTTTAACAAAAGGCTGTTTTTTATTTATATTATGTTACATTTCGTTTGCATTCTGTGACCTCAGAATGTTTTTTAAGTTTTCATCCATGTTGATGCTACTTGTCTGTAGGCTTGTTGTAGTGTTTCAGTTTGCTGCTGTATATTTTATTTATTTGTTTTTATATAATTTATAGGCTCTTTATTTTGTTTGCGTTCATGCATCTTTGTTTATAATTTATATTTCCTCCATTTTAAAAAGAAATGAAATTATTTTTTTTAACAAAAGACTGTTATTTATATTATAAAGTTATTGTGTTGGTGTTACATGTTCATGAGTTGTGTGATGTAACTGTTACACTTTGTATATTAATAAATTAACACAATGTTCATTCAGACAGTCTCCTTGCTGGTTTTTCCGACATATTCAGAATCATTACCGCTTTTGCCGGTGTCACAGCGGCTCGCTTCGTGCGTGCGCTTGTAAAATGTATATTTTAAAGGCTCATTATTACGGTTTAGTATTTCTCTGTAATATAGAACAGTGTTAGCAATGTTACTTGTAACATTCTTTCTCAGCCCAGGAATTCAAACCATTTTCTGATGCCCCCCAAAAAATATATATTTAAGTAACTAAATTAATATCATAAACGTGCGACTAGTCGACTAATGGCTTAAACTAACACCTACTAGTCAACTAGGAAAATCTTTGGTCGGGGGCAGCCCTAATAAATTAAATAAAAATTACATAATGATTTAATTACAATTTGACAGGAAAAAAAAAAAAAAAAAAGTGTCTCAAGCTTTAACAGAATGTGCAACTGTAAGGGGAAGAACATCATTATGCCAACAGCACTAAACTAACATTATGGATTTCTTTTTCATCTGTCCAGTCATCTCAAGGCTGTCTGAGCTGCCAATAAGGAGAGGAAGAGAATACATTGAGTATTTTATGTTTAAAGTTGTCAAGTTTTTTTTTATTTT
This sequence comes from Myxocyprinus asiaticus, assembly GCF_019703515.2. Lineage (NCBI taxonomy): Eukaryota > Metazoa > Chordata > Actinopteri > Cypriniformes > Catostomidae > Myxocyprinus > Myxocyprinus asiaticus. The sequence goes on from NC_059349.1 coordinate 3,140,420, forward strand.
CATTTTTAGGTTATTATTCTTAATTATACCTAATTTGTGTTACTATACTTTTACTAATATGACATTTTTGGTTGTACAATTACAAAAACATTGTAATATTTAATAATAAAGTTGATATCATGACACTGTTTTGCATTTTTACTTTCCAAAGTTGGCACGTGTTGATATATATATATATATATATTTCTGTAAAAGTAACTTGTGAAAAACGATGTAAAATATTAGCAATATTAAAAATGTTGCATAATTTCTTATTATATTTTGAGGCTTTATCTGTTGTAAACAATGGGTAATCAACAGTAATGTGTTACTATAGCATCATCATGTATATATAAAAACAAGTATCTGGAAATGTCGTCTTGCAGTTGCTGATAGTTGTGCAACGTAGCTATAGCCTTCTCGTGTCTTACATTTCTACGTTGTTACAAAGTGCAACGTTGAGAACATCGGTGCAAAGTACAAATGGAACGTGGCAGCAACGTCGCAACAGCGTAAATGTTTTAGCTGGGAAACTGCCTGTAGCATTTGTTACTTTAATGTTCCTCAAAACTGTCATTGTGAAGAGTCAAATGTACACCAACCTATGTGTTCCTCATCTTCATTTTTCACTGTGCATGTTTTTGGATCATTCATGTCTTCACTCTCACAAATGTTTGTCAGTAGATTTCGGCTTCTCGTCTTTCTTCTTCTTCTTCCTTTTTAAGGCGGATCGCAAACTATAATAATACATTACTGCCACCTGCTGTGAGCTTAGACCAGAGACGTCCTGTTTCTCTTTCAGTTCATTTGAGTTTAATTGGCATGACTGTAGTGCACACTATATTGACAAAGCAGTTCCTTTTTTTTTTTTTTTTTTTTTTTTGTAACAGCGAATCAAACTTTTTGTAATAAAGGTAACTGGAGACTGTAACTGCATGCATTTGTTTGGACATTTTTTGAACAAGAATGTTATGAGTTCAGCAGGACACAAGCCTGATTTAAGTCACCTTTAGAATATCTATTCCATGGGAGGTTAGGTAGAACAGGAGGACAATTTGTCAATAATTCATGGAAGTTATTCTTAATTGTACTTCCATTGCTCTACCACTGTTTAACAGTGGCACTTGTAATGATAAGGCCATTTCCACAGGTAAGACCATGGATGGCTCTGTGGTTAGGTTAGGTTGATGATCTTTTTTTGCAGTGAAAAAAAAAAAAAAAATACATAAAAAAAAACAAATTTTTTTTAATAAGGATGATGTGTACTTAAAAAAAAAAAAAAAACTGATCATGAGTATTAGTTTTCATCTTTACCTCGTCAGTGCTGTTTATAATGTAGGGGCTGTCTAGCAGTTTGAGATCACCTTCCTCTAAATAGAGCTTTGTACTAGAATGTTCTCTGTAGATTTCAAATGGGTCACATACAGTTGAAGTCAGACATTTACAAACACCTAGGTTGAAGTCATTAAAACTAATTACGCCACAGATTTAATATTAGCAAACTATAGTTTTGGCAAGTCGTTTAGGACATCTACTTTGTGCATGACACAAGCAAATTTTCCAACAATTGTTTACAGACAGACTGATTCACATTTAATTGACTATATCACAATTCCAGTGGGTCAGAAGTTTACATACACTAAGTTAGCTGTGCCTTTAATCAGCTTGGAAAATTCCAGAACATGATGTCAAGCCTTAGACAATTAGCTTCTGATAGGAGGTGAACTGAACTGGAGGTGTACCTGTGGATGTATTTTAAAGCCTACCTTCAAATTTAGTGCCTCTTTGCTTGACATCATGAGAAAATCAAAAGAAATCAGCCAAGACATCAGGAAAAAAAATTGTGGACCTCCACAAGTCTGGTTCATCCTTGGGAGCAATTTCCAAATGCCTGAAGGTACCATGTTCATCTGTACAAACAATAGTATTAAAGTATAAACACCATGGGACCACGCAGCCATCATACCGCTCATGAAGGAGACGAATTCTGTCTCTTGAGATGAGCATAGTTTAGTGCAAAAAGTGCAAATCAATCCAGGAACAACAGCAAAGGACCTTGTGAAGATGCTGGAGGACAAGTAGATAGGTATCTATATCTACAGTAAAACGAGTCCTATATTGACATAACCTGAAATGCTGCTCAGCAAGGAAGAAGCCACTGCTCCAAAACGACGCGCTTCCTGACTCCTCCTCCACATGACACATGATCTTACCAACGAGCTTACGTCATCCCTCTCATGAGCGCATGTCACAGAGATGTACGGAAGCGAACATTTGTAGTTAAAAAGTATATAAGTATTGTTTTGTTTCTCAAACTAATCAAGGAGGTCTTTCCCTGTCACTGCCTGTGCTCACAGCCACGAAGGCTGTTCCCCTGTCCATGCCAGTTGTCACGACCAAGGAGACCGTTCCCCAGTCTCTGCCAATGTTCACGGCCACGGAGTCCATTCCGCTGCCACGGCCAGTGTCCGAGCCTTCCACAGCTCCACCCCCTGAGCTGTTCCCTCCTGACCCCTGTCCAGCGGCTGCCGCTCAGTACTCTGCCCTGAGGCCGCCTCCCAGACTCCACCTTTGCCCTGAGGCCTCCACCCAGGCTGTTGGACCCCACCCCTTTCCTTAAGTTCCCTCCCTGGTTTCCCTGCCTTCCCTCCCTTTCTGTTGTGTTATCTGTTTTATGATAGTTCTCTTTTTGTCTGTCTTGTGTATTGTTTGATGTTCCAATTTTGGGACACTGAGAGGCATCCCTTTGGAGGGGAGGCTCTGTCATGGTCCTGTCACTCTGTCAGTCTGGGTTTTTGTCTGAGAGGACCATGGCATTATCGTCCAATGTCTGTCTTGTGTTTTGTTTTCTGTCTTTGTGTGAGCGCGCGGTTTCAGTTGTATTCCCTGCCATGCGCTCTTCGGAACCATGATGTCTAAATCCTGACTTCCTGTCTAGTTCAGTTTCAGTCTGTGTCAGGATCCGGACACTCGTGCTCCATGTCTGTCTGTTATTGACGTGGGTGCATCGCGCTTATGCCATCTTGGCAGCATGCATTCACGTCAGTAGTTTGTCTGTCTCTCACGAACACAGGTGCGCCTCGCACTCACGTTGCACACCCAGGTCGCAAGCTGTCTTCATGTTGTGCTGAGGTTTGGTAACTTCAGTCTAATATTGCCTCATTGTCTTGGCGATGTGCACTCATGCCATGGTTCCTGTTTTGGTCTGGTCGGTCCAGTTTCCCCCTGCCCCACCCTGGATTACCCTTTTTCCCCTTCAGGATAGTTTGTTTATTTTTACCCCTCATGGGAGTTTTTGCCCTTGTGTTATTTAACAAATTCCCTCTGCGTTTGGGTCCTGGCTCTGCATTCGTTGACACACAAAAGGTCCCGTACAATTGTGCTGCTGAAGACCTGCATAATGGATGAATGGGGGAAAATTCCACTTGCTAAACTTAACAAATTTGTATCTTCAGTGCCCAAACACATGTGAAGAAATGGTGATGTTACACAGTGGTAAAAACTCAACTGTCCCAACTTTTTTGAAGCATGTTGCAATCATCTGGTTTGAAATTAGTGTATATTTTCAAAAAACAAACAAACAAAAAAATTCACAAGGTTGTTGTAGTGCTTTCAATAGAGCACAGGGTCAATAGTATTTTTAAGTCCCTACTTTTTGTTTTTATTAGCATTTTCCATACTGTCCCAACTTTTTCAGAATTTGGGTTGTATGCAGGGCTCCAGCTGAGGGGGACATGCCATCCCCCTTGTTAAAAGAAACCTCCTTGTAAAACTGCCATTCCCCTTTTAGATCAATGGTGTCATGTTTTACTTAGAATTAAACATGCAAGTAAACCATTTGAATTCTCTACGTATGACAATAACGGTGATTAGATGAGTATATTTAGGTTGAGACATGTTTGGGGTTGCCAGATATCAATAAATGCAGTCCCCAATCAGAAATTTAAACTTCAGAGTGGAAATAATCTGCCACTGTCATGCTTTATTTGCACAATCTGGCAATCATGAGCGTGCAAGCTCTCCACTGTGAAAACGCGAAGATGTTTTCTGTTGGAGTTTAGCCCTGGAATGTACTTCCCAGTGTTCACATGAAACTTATGCCACTGAAGGTAATGCAGGTTTTCGTCAATTTTGCAAACCTTCAAAAATGGCCAAGAGAACAGATCAAGGAAATCTTTTGACGTTTAAAAAGAAGTGAACAGAAGGTAAGACATTGCTATAAGTAGTGTTTTAGGACATTTCACTATACCATGTTTTTAACTATGCCATAGTTACATGTACAGTACATGTTTTTAACATGTTATTATAACCACTTATAGCTTTTAACACCATGAATATTTGCCCTGAATGCAAAATGTAAACATTACAAATTACACTGCTTCTAATGCAGATAGAATTAGGCAGAAATATAATTTCTAGAATATCTAGAATTATAGAATATGCAGTGTGGAGCAAATGACAGCTGCAGTGCCAGTGACAGCTTTGTCTTTTCTATAATGCATATAATAAACAAAAAAAAACAACATAAAAAAGAAAATACAAGAGACTGGAAAATATAGACCATATAGTGCTGTAATCATTTATTTAGTACATACTCCTTTAGTTAAAATAGTATATCATGCTTACGAAGGTTATAAGGATAATATTGTAATGGAATGGTATATGGAAATCCCTGTCATGTGGCCCATGAGGTATGCATGGATTAATAAATTCTTCTTCTAATGTCCATATTTGGCATGACAAATATAACAGAGGCATCCCTGTTCTGGATGCATGTAAATTATACAATATAAGACTATTATTGCGCTTTAGTGCTTCAGAATGCATAATTTAGTGCTAAATGGACATGAATGACATGTTATTTATGAAGAAATGTTTAGTAAACAAATGATAATCCATCAATATTTCAACTTCTGGACTAAACATCTATTGGATGTTGTTCACTCAAGCCTGCAAGTGATAAATCAATGGGAGCTTACACTACTGAATGGGTATGTTAATCATTTATTACGATTCATGTCATTTTGATGTTTTTATACTGTATGTTGACATAAATTAAGAAAATACTCTCTCTGTTATATTTCTTTTTTTTATCCTCTTTTCTCCCCAATTTGGAATGCCCAATTCCCAATGCTCACTAGGTGCTCGTGGTGGCGCAGTTGCTCACCTCAATCCACCTTCCGCATCTGAAACAGTCAACCCGCGCACCTTATCACATGGCTTGCTGGGCACATTATTGCTGAGACTTAGTGCATTTGGATGCTCATCCTATTCCCAGCGATCTCCTCCCACAACCACACACCCCATCGAGAGTGAGAACCACTATATTCTGACCACGAGGAGGGTAACCCGTGTTACAGCCGGGCCAAATTGGTTGCTTAGGAGGCCTGGTTGGAGTCACTCAGCACACCCTGTAAAACTGCCATTCCCCTTTTGTGCATATATTTTAAGAAAACATTTGTGTGGACGCACTATTGAATAAGACCTATTGTTACTGATCGTGAAATTTCATATTCATGTTTTTCTGAATTTCAAACCGTTTACTTGAATGTATAGTTTACCCTGGAAATTAACTTTGTTCATCATGATAACTTTGGACAATGCTTTTTTAGATGAGTCTGAAGATTACTTGATTGGGTGAAACTCCTCCGGTATGAATTATCTGGTGCATTTGATTTCATGAGCTCAAGTAAAGGCTTTACCACACTCTTGAGCATACATAAGCTTTCACATCGGTATGCATGATCTGGTGATCTTTAAAATATTTCAGCTTTGTAAAACTCTTTCCACAAAAAGAACACAGGTAAGGCTTTATATTTGCATGAATATTCAGGTGCCTCTTTAGATATGATTCCAATCTAAATTCTTTGCCACACTGAGGGCATGTGAATGGCTTCTCTTCAGTGTGAATTCTTTGGTGCTTTGTAAGGTTTTCTTGTTGTGTGAAACTCTTTCCACATTGAAGGCATTTGAAAGGCTTCTCTCCAGTGTGAATTCTTTGGTGCTTCTTAAGGTTTTCTTTTTGTGTAAAACTCTTTCCACACTGAGGGCATGTAAAAGGCTTCTCTCCAGTGTGTATTCTCAGGTGCTTCTCAAGAACTCCTTTTAGTGCAAAACTCTTTCCACACTGAGGGCAGGTGAAAGGCTTCTCTCCAGTGTGAATTATCATGTGATAATGAAGATTACCTCTCGCTGCGAAATTCTTTCCACACTGATTGCAAGTGAAAGGCTTCTCTCCAGTGTGAATTCTCATGTGACACTTAAGATCTCCTTTCTTTGAGAAACACTTTCCACACTGTGTGCACGTGAAAGGCTTCTCTCCAGTGTGAATTCTCAGGTGCTTCTGTAGACCTTGTTTTATTGCAAAACTCTTTCCACACTGTGGGCATGTGAAATAATTTTTGTATCTTGTTCTTTCATTTCTTCTTTGTGAAAAATTATTTTCAATCTGTAAGCAACTAACAGATTCTTCACCAGATATGTAATTTTCAGATTTATGAAACTGATGATGTTTCTGATCGACGTCATTCAGTTCTTGACTTTCCTTTTTCACTTCCATCAGGTCTAAAATGAACAGTAAAACAAAGACAGTAAACAAAGACAAATGTGAAACAAGAAATACAGCTGGGGCCAAGTTTGCATTGATATGATACCTCTGATATACTGTTAAATTAGTTCTGTCATTCTCATGTTAGGGGAAGATGCAGGGGGATAATTTTAACCTTCCTATCCTACTCACTTTTTCCGATGTAATAAAAATGGTTTCCTATATCTAAGCAGTGCAAGACTTTTTCCCACCTCCACTTGCCATAAGAAAACACACACAAAATTGGACTTGATTTGATAAGTCTAAGTTGACCAACCAAATGAAATGAATGGGAAGGACTGAAAAAAAGAGCAATATTTGGGAAAATTTGTCAAATATGATATTTAATTTAGCCACAATGCAGAACAAATGCACATAAATAAAGAGGTGAGACTATAAAATATGCAGTATGCAAAACACACATTTACACTCACATTTAAAAATGAACTGGTGACACTATAACTAGGGCTAGGTGATATGGCCAAAAAAAAAAAAAAAAAAATTTGTTTTTCAAACTAAAGAACGATTCAGGATTCCATTTTTCAATGTTTAAATGTACTCAACTAAAAAAGTAACTGCAACATGAACACACACACAACCCCCCACCCCCCCCCCCCACCCCACCACGCAGGAAATTGTGATACACAGTGTAAATGATAAATAAATTAAAATCTAATAAACCCATGTTGAGAAATAACAGTATAAAATAAGAAAACCATCATATTTTGTCATTATGTGAAGATTCACTGTCCAACTCAATGAAAGAATGGGCACAACGTGCGTCTGTCTGTTCTTCCTTCAGGTTACTGTAGTAATCTTAGTAAGCGCACACAAGTTTTATTAGTGACAGTCTTAACTGTCTATTTTCAAATCACGGTTGGCTTAACAGGAGATGCCATAACCATTGTGTTTTTAATATGTGTGTTAAGTTGAAGTTCAGTTTTGAAGACGCTGCATTCTGTTCCATTTAGCTGCACTCTTTCTAGCTGTTTGAAACACTCGCAGCACGTTGAGTCCACTGCCGCACGCCAGGTGTGTGTGTGTGTGTGTCCAAGTGTTCGCTCCTATGGGGAAAGCTGTGATGCTCCGTATTGTTGTTGCTGTGATGATTCATGAACCATTCCATTCAACTTGGAGAGTCAGAATTTCCATCTTCAACTGGGGAAAGTGGAAACGGAATGACACTATGTTTGACTTCTAACTTGGAAACCCATGAGGAAATCATCAACTCCCATTTCGTCGAGATGGTGTTACTTCATGCAAACATGTCAGCACCCAGGGCAGGGAGGTTTACAGTCAGTGACAAACACTCCATTTCTGTTAGTCACATGTCTGTGAAACTTATTCAGTTTAAGTCTTAGTTGTTGAATCTTTTTATGTTCATACAAACATTTACACGTTAAGTTTGCTGAAAATAAAAGCAGTTGAAAGTGAGAGGACATTTCTTTGCTTAGTTTAGAAACCATAGTTAGTAACCATGGTAGTGAGGAGCCATGCATGGATTTACCTATGGTTACCATGGACTTATTACAAATACCATTGTTAAAACTATGGATATTATGGATGAACTATGGTGACAGCTACCAGTTTTCGTTGTGTAAAATCTGTTCACTTGTAATGTTCTCTGATTGTAGGAAAATGTAAGTTGTTTTGTTTGCCATCAGAAATCCAAAGAGATGACTGTAGTTTAATCACTAGGAGCCTGATGAAAGGAATCTGTAAAGAAGACCCAACTTAGTCACACTGTCAGAATCTTTCAATTTAGCCATATTAAAATTGGGTGTTCATTTTTTCCACAGATGTTACTGTTGTTAATACCATAATTTTCATCTGCATCCCAACCTCAAAATCAGTGCTTTACTGTAAAATGTGCATTTCAATGCACAAAATATGCAATATTACTGGTAATTGCATGGGTGCTACCAAAGCAGGTGCTGGTGCCACATTTTCAACGGGCCCTTTGAGGGCTCAAATAAACCGTGATGTGGCCCCTGGCTGAAATTGAGTTTGACACCCGTTTTAAGCTATACCTCCACCAATACGTGTTAATACGGGTCCGACGTGGCTCGTGGACATGCGTACAACATCAACAGTACCACTGCTGAAAAAAGTCCTAGTGGAAACACTGCATTCCTTACCCCAAACGTCCTTGGTTATGGGCCCGCTGTCTTGAATTTTCATTTTGAATAACGCAGAATTCACGGTTCTGTTCTAGACATTTCACACCTGAATAGCTGAGGTGATCACTACTGAATTTAACGTGAGTCAGATGCTTCTGGAGTTTATTCATATTTCTAAATGCCGACATCTTGGAATGTACAGCATGAGTAAGTGTTTTTTCTGTTTATATTTAGTGTATTGTGTTTCAAAACGTTGAAATATTGTGATCTTTTACTCGCTGGTTTCTCAGCGGGTACAGCTTATTCGTAAACAAAGACCATGGTGTGCTATTATCAGTGTTGTGATCGCTGCTCAATTTCCCCAGTAATCAGCTCTGGTTCGAGCAGCAGGGTGGAAGGAGTGTGTGTTTGTGTCCGTTTGTTGACTGCAAACTCGCATTCAGATCTGCCTCCACTCCGGTATGAAACACCCACTTTTCACAATCCAATCAACAACCGATGGATAAAATCAAGTACCCACCATACATTTTTTTCTTGTTCGATAAGCCATTTCACTCAGAAATACATCACAATACGGAGGTAAAGTTGGCCGCAACTTCCGTTTCATGACAACTTTAAGGGGAAAGTGGTTCAAAATGGTTTAAAAATGAAACATGAAGCAACATCATAAAATATTAGATAAATCATGAACTCTTGAGTTGAACTTGTTAGGAGAGTACACCTCTACGTCATTCGGAGTGTTTCTCCACAATATTCATGAGAAGGAATGCTTCCAATCACTGCGCTTCCACGTGCATGAGATCGGATTACAGCTGAGAATTCAAAGTTCAACAGCACTCGTGGAACAGATATGAGAGGGGCTTTTGCCAATCAGTCATGAGAACAGGCTGCAATCAATAACCAGACCGGAGCAAGCATGTTTCTTGGCCTGCTGCAGTTCTGCTACTCTAGTGCTTTAAACATGAAGAAGCTCTGTTTAGATGTACAGACTTCAGCGCGTCTTCTCTGTACGTCTGACTGAGGTGAGGAAGAAAACAGCTCACAGTCCAGGTGCACTCTAAACTTTCCAAACAGCTTCAAGTGATGTAGATTGCAAAGTATGAGGGAATTATACAAAAATACAGAAGCACTCTCGTTGTGGAATAATTGGAGCTGGAACTGCAGCTCCGATGAAGCAAAACTTGCGTGTCGAGCGTCTTTAAAGGAAACACCCCGGCGTTACATCTTTAATGCAGTTATATTTCATGCATTATAGCTTTATGAAAGTTAAAATAATACGGAAGCAGGTCATATACAGGTGCATCTCAGTAAATTAGAATGTCGTGGAAAAGTTCATTTATTTAAGTAATTCAACTCAAATTGTGAAACTCGTGTATTAAATAAATTCAATGCACACAGACTGAAGTAGTTTAAGTCTTTGGTTCTTTTAATTGTGATGATTTTGGCTCACATTTAACAAAAACCCACCAATTCACTATCTCAAAAAATTAGAATACATCAACAAAAAACATTTTTAGTGAATTGTTGGCCTTCTGGAAAGTATGTTAATTTACTGTATATGTACTCAATACTTGGTAGGGGCTCCTTTTGCTTTAATTACTGCCTCAATTCGGCGTGGTATGGAGGTGATCGGTTTGTGGCACTGCTGAGGTGGTATGGAAGTCCAGGTTTCTTTGACAGTGGCCTTCAGCTCATCTGCATTTTTTGGTCTCTTGTTTCTCATTTTCCTCTTGACAATACCCCATCGATTTTCTATGAGGTTCAGGTCTGGTGAGTTTGCTGGCCAGTCAAGCACACCAACACCATGGTCATTTAACCAACTTTTGGTGCTTTTGGCAGTGTGGGCAGGTGCCAAATCCTGCTGGAAAATGAAATCAGCATCTTTAAAAAGCTGGTCAGCAGAAGGAAGCATGAAGTGCTCCAAAATTTCTTGGTAAACGGGTGCAGTGACTTTGGTTTTCAAAAAACGCAATGGACCAACACCAGCAGATGACATTGCAACCCAAATCATCACAGACTGTGGAAACTTAACACTGGACTTCAAGCAACTTGGGCTATGAGCTTCTCCACCCTTCCTCCAGACTCTAGGACCTTGGTTTCCAAATGAAATACAAAACTTGCTCTCATCTGAAAAGAGGACTTTGGAACACTGGGCAACAATCCAGTTCTTCTTCTCCTTAGCCCAGGTAAGATGCATCTGACGTTGTCTGTGGTTCAGGAGTGGCTTAACAAGAGGAATACGACAACTGTAGCCAAATTCCTTGACATGTCTGTGTGTGGTGGCTCTTGATGCCTTGACCCCAGCCTCAGTCCATTCCTTGTGAAGTTCACCCAAATTCTTGAATCGATTTTGCTTGACAATCATAAGGCTGCGGTTCTCTCGGTTGGTTGTGCATCTTTTTCTTCCACACTTTTTCCTTCCACTCAACTTTCTGTTAACATGCTTGGATACAGCACTCTGTGAACTGCCAGCTTCTTTGGCAATGAATGTTTGTGGCTTACCCTCCTTGTGAAGGGTGTCAATGATTGTCTTCTGGACAACTGTCAGATCAGCAGTCTTCCCCATGATTGTGTAGCCTAGTGAACCAAACTGAGAGACCATTTTGAAGGCTCAGGAAACCTTTGCAGGTGTTTTGAGTTGATTAGCTGATTGGCATGTCACCATATTCAAATTTTTTGAGATAGTGAATTGGTGGGTTTTTGTTAAATGTGAGCCAAAATCAACACAATTAAAAGAACCAAAGACTTAAACTACTTCAGTCTGTGTGCATTGAATTTATTTAATACACGAGTTTCACAATTTGAGTCGAATTACTGAAGTAAATGAACTTTTCCACGACATTCTAATTTATTGAGATGCACCTGTAAACAACTACAAACTCCGAAACCGGCATTTCTCTGTGCGGTCAGCGCCTCTTCTATGAGTTGCGCGAATGTCCCAATCTATGGGGAGAGATTGAAACTGCACCCGGCTGAGGCACACTCTGTTGCGGGGACGCTCATCCCTCGAGCACGCACTCTTAATGCAGCTAGATTATAATGTGATGGCTTGCACCTTAATGAATCATAATATATGTCACTGTGCATTTCTTATCGTGAAGAAAATTGTCAATACGCAGCTTTATTAATAAGAGAGATTTAGTTGATTCGTGAGTTAAAGATCTGTTAAGAGCTAATGATTAATCGGTGCAATAATCGCAGAATAGTTGAATAATCGTTAGATTAATCGATTACCAAAATAATCATTAGTTTCTGCCCTACTGGTTTTCTTATTTAAATGAATAATTATTACAATTCATGGGATTATTGTTTAATAATTCTATGTGTTATGTATTTTTCAAACATCTTAACAATTCAGTATTACTATGGTTGTGTGGTATACTATAAATTGTGAAATATTGCGATGTTTTTTAGATGGTATGATAGCATCTTGTTGCTAATTTCGGTACCATACTACAGTGTGGTGCTATTATGGGATGTGACAGTTTTGAGATTAAATCAATGACAATATGACAATCAAATTCAAATATTGGTATGGCCAAGTGTGATCATTAAACAGCAAAAGGATGTAATTTAATTCAATTTTATGCATGAATGCCCTGTGCACTTCAGAACAAATGAGAGGTGCCACTCTGCTCCGTCATCTACCTCACACACACATCGCACATGATGCACATAATGCTGTGCAAACACTCACAAAAAAGCTCGGAGGATCATCAGAGACTCCAGCCACCCGAGCCATGGGCTGTTCTCACTGCTACCATCAGGCAGGCGGTATCGCAGCATCAGGACCCGCACCAGCCGACTTCATGACAGCTTCTTCCCCCAAGCAATCAGACTTTTGAACTCTTGATCTCTCACGATCAATATACCTCAGCACTGCACTTTATTAATCTTACACTGGACTGTCATAAATTATATTCTCTCTTAACAACACACTGGCAACTGACTATCAACCGACAGCCTGAATGTCAATACAGCACAATACAACCTACTTTATATTTTATATATGCTATTTTATTGTATACTGTGTATTCAATATTGTGTGTATGTGTATTCTAAATTGCATGTATTGTATACTGTACATTGTATATTATTATTTGTATATTGTGTTATGTGTAATTATGTGTATATTAGATATGTAAATTGTGTTGGGTAAATCTGATGTTTATTGTAAACTGGTATATGTCTCATCACTGTCATGACTGCTATGTTGCTCGGAACTGCACCCAAGAATTTCACACACTATTGCACTTGTGTAAATGGTTGTGTGACAGTAAAAGTGATTTGATTTGACTGACATGAAATCCTTCTCCAGTGCAGCTTGGAGATTTCAGCTCACAAGTATTTCAACGTTTCATTTACAATGCGGACCTTATTAAAAACTACTGTTAGAAACACAGGAAGAACTCATATGATCCATCAAAATAACACATTTCCATCAAAATAAAAAGCTCTGTTAACTGCATGAATGAAATTGACATTATGACAGAAAAATGAAATATTCCAAGTAATAGCAATAACACTACTACTACTAATAATTTAATAATAAATGATTTTATTATTATTATTGCTATTATGTAAGCAATATCACAAAAGTGTATCAGCATACTGTGATTCAGCGGTACACAGGTAATCAGTTTTTTTTTCCATTAATTTTATAATTTATACTGTGAAGCTCTGTTGTGCAGCATTCTATTTGACAGAAAACAAAATTGCAATTTTTATTTTTGAAAATGTATTATATTTTTATTTGATTAAAGCTTTGTGTATTAATATGTTTAAACACTGCTTTGATGATTGTTTTATTTAAGGAGTAATTAAAAAGGTAATCTTAGACCCTTGGGGAAAGATACGATCAGAATGAAGACCCACGGTTGTTGCTGGTGTTCTTATTTAAATGAATAGTTTTTACAGTTACATCTTCACTATTCATTATTGCAAAAAATAATGGAATGTATTGCTATTGTGACATCCCTGCAATTCAAAATATGGGCAATTAAATATCTATATATTTATAGACCTGTTAATATACTCATAGAATAGGTTTAACTTTTAGATTAATCTCTTTGACTGGTATTGTGATATTTGAATTGTCTGTCAATATTCAGTTGCTTAATTATTAATTCAATAACATAATTTCATAGAATATTTAATGTAGTTTTTTTTTACAATAAATTACACTACATTATTTATAATATCAGATGTATTTTATACATTCTGTAAATGTTTCTCTCTCTCTCTCTCTCTCTCTCTCTCTCTCTCTCTCTCTCTCTCTCTCTATATATATATATATATATATATATATATACAGGTGCATCTCAATAAATTAGAATGTCGTGGAAAAGTTAATTTATTTCAGTAATTCAACTCAAATTGTGAAACTCGTGTATTAAATAAATTCAATGCACACAGACTGAAGTAGTTTAAGTCATTGGTTCTTTTAATTGTGATGATTTTGGCTCCATTTAACAAAAACCCACCAATTCACTATCTCAAAAAATTAGAATATGGTGACATGCCAATCAGCTAATCAACTCAAAACACCTGCAAAGATTTCCTGAGCCTTCAAAATGGTCTCTCAGTTTGGTTCACTAGGCTACACAATCATGGGGAAGACTGCTGATCTGACAGTTGTCCAGAAGACAATCACTGACACCCTTCACAAGGAGGGTAAGCCACAAACATTCATTGCCAAAGAAGCTGGCTGTTCACAGAGTGCTGTATCCAAGCATGTTAACAGAAAGTTGAGTGGAAGGAAAAAGTGTGGAAGAAAAAGATGCACAACCAACCGAGAGAACCGCAGCCTTATGATTGTCAAGCAAAATCGATTCAAGAATTTGGGTGAACTTCACAAGGAATGGACTGAGGCTGGGGTCAAGGCATCAAGAGCCACCACACACAGACGTGTCAAGGAATTTGGCTACAGTTGTTGTATTCCTCTTGTTAAGCCACTCCTGAACCACAGACAACGTCAGAGGCGTCTTACCTGGGCTAAGGAGAAGAAGAACTGGACTGTTGCCCAGTGTTCCAAAGTCCTCTTTTCAGATGAGAGCAAGTTTTGTATTTCATTTGGAAACCAAGGTCCTAGAGTCTGGAGGAAGGGTGGAGAAGCTCATAGCCTAAGTTGCTTGAAGTCCAGTGTTAAGTTTCCACAGTCTGTGATGATTTGGGGTGCAATGTCATCTGCTGGTGTTGGTCCATTGTGTTTTTTGAAAAGCAAAGTCACTGCACCCGTTTACCAAGAAATTTTGGAGCACTTCATGCTTCCTTCTGCTGACCAGCTTTTTAAAGATGCTGATTTCATTTTCCAGCAGGAACTGGCACCTGCCCACACTGCCAAAAGCACCAAAAGTTGGTTAAATGACCATGGTGTTGGTGTGCTTGACTGGCCAGCAAACTCACCAGACCTGAACCCCATAGAGAATCTATGGGGTATTGTCAAGAGGAAAATGAGAAACAAGAGACCAAAAAATGCAGATGAGCTGAAGGCCACTGTCAAAGAAACCTGGGCTTCCATACCACCTCAGCAGTGCCACAAACTGATCACCTCCATGCCACGCCGAATTGAGGCAGTAATTAAAGCAATAGGAGCCCCTACCAAGTATTGAGTACATATACAGTAAATGAACATACTTTCCAGAAGGCCAACAATTCACTAAAAATGTTTTTTTTATTGGTCTTATGATGTATTCTAATTTTTTGAGATAGTGAATTGGTGGGTTTTTGTTAAATGTGAGCCAAAATCATCACAATTAAAAGAACCAAAGACTTAAACTACTTCAGTCTGTGTGCACTGAATTTATTTAATACACGAGTTTCACAATTTGAGTTGAATTACTGAAATAAATGAACTTTTCCACGACATTCTAATTTATTGAGATGCACCTGTATATATATATATACACACACACACACACACACACACACACACACTACCGGCCAAAAGTTTTGAAACACTTGACTGAAATGTTTCTCATGATCTTAAAAATCTTTTGATCTGAAGGCGTAGGCTTAAACGTTTGAAATTAGTTTTGTAGACAAAAATTTAATTGTGCCACCATATTAATTTATTTCATTATAAAACTAAAATTTTATAATAATAAAAACAAAGTTTTTGAAATGGATGACTTGGACCAAATAATAAAGAAAAGCAGCCAATAAGTGCCCAACATAGATGGGAACTCCTTCAATACTGTTTAAAAAGCATCCCAGGGTGATACCTCAAGAAGTTGGTTGAGAAAATGTCAAGAGTACATGTCTGCAAATTCTAGGCAAAGGGTGACTACTTTGAAGATGCTAAAATATAACACAGTTATGATTTATTTTGAATTTTGTTTTGTCACAACATAATTCCCATAGTTCCATTTATGTTATTCCATAGTTTTGATGACTTTACTATTATTCTTAAATGTGAAAAAAAAAAAATTATAATAAAGAATGAGTGTTTCAAAACTTGTGACCGGTAGTGTATACATACATACACACACACACACACACACACACCGATCAGCCACAATATTAAAACCACCTGCCTAATATTGTGTAGATCCCCCTCGTACCGCCAAAACAGCGCCAACCCACATCTCAGAATAGCATTCTAAAATGATATTCTTCTCACCACAATTGTACAGAGTGGTTATCTGAATTACTGTAGACCTTGTCAGTTTGAACCAGTCTGGCCATTCTCTGTTGACCGCTCTCATCAACAAGACATTTCCGTCCACAGAACTGCCGCTCACTGGATGATTTATGTTTTTGGTACCATTCAGAGTAAATTCTAGAGACTGTTGTGTGTGAAAATCCCAGGAGATCAGCAGTTACAGAAATACTAAAACCAGCCCATCTAGCACCAACAATCATCCATGTGATAATCTAATCAGCCAATCGTGTGGCTGCAGTGCATTAAATCATGCAGATATGTGTCAGGAGCTTCAGCTGATTTTCACATCAACCATCAGAATGGGGAAAAATGTGATCTCAGTGATTTGGACCGTGGCATGATTGTTGGTACCAGATGGGCTGGTTTTAGTATTTCTGTAACTGCTGATCTCCTGGGATTTTCATGCACAACCGTCTCTAGAATCCAAACACTCCAAAACTGTGTCCAACATTTCATTTCTCAGACTCAAAAGTGGGAACATGTATTTGGAAGAGAGAAAAAAGCTTGCAGTTGCTTTGATAGCCGAAAGTAATAAAAGGACTCGTTTATGTTTAGGTCTTATGCGTTTTCTTGGTGAATTTAAATTAGTTCAATAACTGGGGTTTCTGATACTTGGAAACAATAAGGTTATATTTAATTAAAAGAACATTCAATATCTCTTCACAAATTTGGACAGTTTTTAAATATTTCTTGTTGCTTAGTACTCTCAAAGACATCAAAAACGTGTGGAAATAACTTTGGTGTAAAGTGACGTCACTTCATAGACTTCAATGTATTCTGCAGCGCTGACGCGAGTCATGTGAAAGCCCCTTAACGTGTACAAATATCAGTCACTTTTACACATTAATCATTGCTCTTCACAATCACAAAAGAGACCGATTATGGTTTCAAAACGGCAAATTTCTCCGAAAGGTGAGGAGTTTGGATCCCTGAAATGATTTTTTTTTTTTTTCATGCATTTATTTATTTTGTGGAATTTGATAATAGCAAAGTTGAGCTCATTAGCTGAAAAAACATCATGCAACAATGTAAAAACAGGTCTCTAGCATGCGAGCAAATGTGAGTGAAAATTACTGCGTGTGAATGTGGAAAATTATTTGGCTGCACCGGATGTCTGACACATGTCATCAAAGCTTATGAACTTATACCATCAGAATCAAAACTCGCTATGCATCCAACCTTAAAAACAAATTACGTTTTAAACTGAGAAAAAAAACCCCAGAGAAACTAAAATCGTGGACGACTGACATGTGCGATGACAAATATCAATTTTACTTGCTATCACTAAGCTACGTCAACTAGCAGTCTGCTGGGCTGATGAAAAAAGATACTTGTGTGAAGCATAGTAGATTAATTTTTTTTAACTGCAAAAGATAGGTTTTTTTCATTAAATATTTATCAGACCTTTATGCCACAACCATTTAAATGTTTCTACACTAGAAGGCACACAAAATAATTTTTGCCAGTGAGAAATACATGAACTTGGTTTGAATGCTATTTTAGATTGTGATGAAATTAAAAGAATGGTAAATCTAAGAATTTTATTTGCATACCCCCATTGTCACCTCATGTACCCCCGTTTGGTTAACACTGTAGTATTGGGAATACTCCTGTGACCAGATAAAATTTGATTCTGCAATGGGTAATATGGCAATATTTAAATTGCATTGTTTTTTTGTTTTTTATTTCAGGTCTTCTGTTTTTCTGTGAACCCCAGTTGAATATCAAGAATTTACAAGTGTTGGCCTTAACCTGTGTCAACCTGGACTGATGTTTATTCCAGTCCTACCTACACCACACAATACTTTTTTCTGCTTTTATATGGATGGCTGTCTACTTGCAAGTTCTCTTCAAAATTAGATGTATGCAAATATAACTTGAACTGCAAGAGCCAAGAACTTGATCCAGTTGCAGAGAATCCCTTAAGTTAAAGGGATATTTCACTCAAGAATGAAGATTATCTTATCATATACTCACCCTCATTCCATCCCAGATGTGTATGACTTTCTTTCTTTTGCGGAACACACATTTTTTTAGACGAATATTTCAGCTCTGTAGGTCCATACAATGCAAGTGAATAGTGGCCAGACTTTTGAAGCTCCAAAAAGCACAAACGCAGCAGAAACGCAATCCATTTGACTCAGTAGTTTAATCAATGTCTTCTGAAGTGATCCAGTCGGTTTTGGGTGAGAACAGACCAAAATGTAACTCCTTTTTCACTGTACATCTTGCCACTGCAGTCTCTAGGCATGATAATAATTTCTAGCTCAATTACACTTCCTAGTGCTTGACACATGCATAGAGCACTAGATGGCGCTATGAAGTGTAATTTAACTTGAAATCATGATCACCAAGGAGGCTGCTGGTGTGATTTATAATGAAATAGGAGTTATATTTTGGTCTGTTCTCACCCAAAACTGACTGGATTGCTTTTTGGAGCTTCAAAGTTTTGGTAACCATTCACCTGAATTGTATGGACCTACAGAGCTGAGATATTCTTCTAAAAATCTTCCTTTGTGTTCTGCAGATAAAGGAAATTCATTTTCAACTTCATCCATATGACTCCAGTGGTTAAATTAATGTCTTCTAAAGCGACACGATCGCTTTGTTGTGAAAAAGATCAATATTTATACTTTTTAACTATAAATCATCACTTTTGGACAGCAGCAGAACACGCATTCACAAGAGCACTGCGTACACGTCTCTCGTGTGTTGAATTTGCATTGGCATGTTATGGGCACCATTGTGAGTAAACAAACAGAAAAATACAAGGTTCCTTCTACTCAGCTGTAAATAGCGATGATCTTCAGTTCTCGCGTTAACATTCCAACGCGATTACTCCTAACCAGAAGCGATACTTTAGTTAAGAAGTACTTAGATATTGATCTTTTCATACCAAAAGCAATCGTTTCACTTTAGAAGACATTTTTTTAACCGAGTCGTATGGATGACGTTTATGCTGAAAGTCTTATCACCATCCACTTTCACTGTATGGACCTACTGAGGTAAAATATTTTACTATTATTAATTTATATAGTTATACACATCTGGGATATCAGAGTGTGAGTAAATGATGAGAGAATTTCTATTTTTGGGTGAACTAACACTTTATTATTGCTCCCTCACAATAAATTATCCATGGTTTTACTTTAGTAATATTGTAGTAAACATGACTTTAGTAACCATGGTAAATCTTGTAGTAATGGTTTTTAAATACCATGGTTAAACAGTGGTTTTTGAAGTAAAACAAGGTTTAATTTTCATAACGGTTACTTTTTTCTTCTTTTTTCAGCAGTAGCAATAGTTTAATTACAGTAGTAAAACCAGAGGAACCATAAAATTCTAATTTTATTACAATACTTTTCATTGTCCTGTGTTATTACAGTGGTTTCACTTCAAGTATTGTATCGGTTTGCTATCTGGGATTGTTACCTCAGTGTTCCCCAAAACTGTTATCATGAAGGATTAAGTATGGACACCAACCTCTTTGTTCCTCGTTATCTTCATTTTTCACTCTATGTGTTTTTGGATCATTCATGTCTTCACTTTTGTGATTGTATGTTTGCAGACTTCTGTACGCGTCTTTCTTCTTCTTCTTCATTTTTAACGGCGGTTGCAAACTATAATAGTACTTTACTACCACCTGCTGTTAGCTTAGACCAGAGACATCCTAGCTGTGGCTGAAATCGCCCCCTATCCACTATATTATTTATTTATTTATTTATTTTATTCATGCAAAACGTCTTACATGAGATTGTGTCAGCAAGTACAGAACAACAAGAACAGTAAAAAAAAAAAAAAAAAAAGAAGACATATCATAAATATAATTTAAAAAAAAAAGCCAGAAAAAAAAACAAACAAACAAAAAACATCTATACAAGGTTAAACATTGAAAGAATTTTTTGACATTTCGAGGATTTTTTGTTTTTTATGCCCATCAAAGACAAAACATAGGAGTTATAGTCTACCAGAAAAATTGACAATAACGTATTCTTACCCAAAAATTTGCATTTGTGTATAATAAAAGTATAATAAAAAGATTAACAATATACTGGATATGAGAATTTGAGTTGTTATAAAGAAAAATAATATTAAAAGTGTTTATACATATTTTGACAGTTGTTTTTTCTGAGAGATAGGTACATAGCTCGTTCCAAAAAGATTTAACACAAAGACATTCACTAAAAAGATGAACAATCGTCTCTTCTATGTCACAGAAAGTACATTTTTTCTCAGTATTTTGAATGTACTTATGGAGTGTGTCATTACAAGGGTAGCATCTATGTAATATTTTTAACGTGCCTTTTTTTTATCTTGTTTCTTAATAGATATTTGTGGGGAAGAGACCAGACCAAATTCCAATTAACATTGTATAGCGTCATCCATTGAAAAGAAGATGCTGGAATAGATTTTCTGTTGATATGATTGCGAACAAAGTGGTTATTGAATTTGTCATCAGTAATAAGAATTCCTTCTATTGAAATAGAAGTGTTATTCAGAAAAATAGGCTTACAGGTTTGCTCTCCTTTCAAAATAGTTTTTATTCCACTAGGAATAGCGTTGACTACAATATTATACTCTTTTAATGATGCCCCCAAATCAAATTTTCTGGAGAATTCTGAAAAGGAATAAAACTGACCATTGTCATCTATCAACTGATTAACAATATAGATATTAGACTGTATAGATTTTACAATCAATAAAAAAGAAAATAGTAAATAAAATAGTGAGTAGTGAATAGTACAATAATATAATAGTATAAGTAGTAAAATATAATAGTATAATAATAATAGATTGATAATAGCAAATAGTATATGTATAATAATAGCAAATATTATAAAGAGTAGTATAATATAGTCAATAACAAAATAGAAATAGTAAATAAAACAGTGAGTAGTGAACAGTACAATAATAGTATAAGTAGTATTATATACTGATAATAGCAAATAGTATATGTATAATAATAATATAATAATAGATTGATAATAGCTAATAGTATATGTAGTATAAACAGTAGAATAATACAGTCAATAACAAAATAGAAATAGTAAACAAAATAGTATGTAGTGAACAGTACAATAATAGTATAAATAATATAATATAATACAATATCAAATCAAATCACTTTTACTGTCACACAGCCATATACACAAGTGCAATAGTGTGTGAAATTCTTGGGTGCAGTTCCAAGCAACATAGCAGTCATGACAGTGATGAGACATATACCAGTTTACAATAAACATCAGATTTACACAACACAATTTAAAATCGAATATACACATAATTACACATAACACAATATACAAATAATAACATACAATGTACAGTACACAATACACATAATATAGAATACACATTATACAATAAAAATAGTATATATAGTACATATAAAATGTACAATAGTATAATAATAATAATAGATTGATAATAGCAAATAGTATATGATAATAATGATATAATAATAGATTGATAATAGCAAATAGTATATGTAGTATAAAGAATAGTATAATACAGTCTATAACAAAAGAGAAATAGTAAATAAAATAGTGACTAGTGAACAGTACAATAATAGTATTAGTATAATATAATACAATAGTATAATAATAATAATAATAATAATAATAGATTGGTAATAGCAAATAGTATTTGTTTAATAATAATATAACAATAGATTGATAATAGCAAATAGTATATGTACACTGTAAAAAAAATCCTGTTGTTTTTACCAAAAAATTTTGGCAGCTGTGGTTGCCAGAATAATTATGTAAAAAATACAGTAAAAATGTAAACAACTTTACAGAACAACCTGTAAATTTTACCAAAAATTCTGTTAAATTTACAGTAAAAAAAAACATAAAACTTGATATTAGCCTACTGAAACTGTAACTACAGAAGAGCACATGATGACATGAAGTTCACCAATAGTGGCTCTTCCAGAAGCAATGACCAATAAACATGTAGAGACAGTGCTCAGTGTCAATCACACAAACACTAAACACCATCAGGGTAACACATGTGAAATTAAAATAATGTAATAAACATTAACTAAACTACATCAAATATAAAACAGTACACCCCGATGTTCATAACTGATATTAAAAATAAGAAGAAACATAACTATTCCCATAAAATATAATGAAATGTAATGGGTCATGCAGGGAATTGTGGGAACACCCGATTACTGCTTTATACTGTAATTTTAACAATAATTTGCTGTAAAAAGTACATGTACTCTCTTGCTAAACATGTAAACAATTTTTTACCATTAATTATACAGGAAAATCATAATTTTTCAATCTAAAAAAATTTTTTTACAACATTTTATTGTAAAAACTACTGTATTGTCTTTTAAAATATATTACAAAATTTTACTGCATATTTTTCAGTTAATACTCGTTAATCAATTAACGTTTTATTTCTGTAGCATTTTTAGTCTTTTACTGTTAAAATTACAGACATTTTTTACAGTGTAGTATAAACAGTAGAATAATACAGTCAATAACAAAATAGAAATAGTAAATAAAATAGTATGTAGTGAACAGTACAATAATAGTATAAATAATATAATACAATAGTATAATAATAATAAAAGATTGATAATAGCAAATAGTATATGTATAATAATAATATAATAATAGATTGATAATAGCAAATAATATATGTAGTATAAAAAATAGTATAATACAGGCTGCCCCCGATCGGGCTGGAGGGTACAGGATACAGGTAAGAGTCAAGGGGAGTACACACCAAGCCTTGGTGGACACAGGTTGTAACCAGACCACTATCCACCAATGCTTGGTTCAACATGAGGCTTTGGGCACAACTAAAAGGGTGAGGGTGAAATGTGTACATGGGGATATTCACAACTACCCTGTGGTGACCCTCGTTATTAAATATCGGGGAACAAAGCATAGAGTGGAGGCCGCGGTTAGTTCCCACCTCACCCATCCGCTGATTTTGGGGACTAATTGAGTTCAGAAATGTATTAAAGGGAATATGCGCGGATGGGTCCTGCACAAAAGCGACGAGATGTGAAATGTGTGATGCTCTGGCAGGGGAGGCGGAGCTGGCTCTTTTCGTCAGCTCCACGTCAGGATGACGTGAGGTGGGGGGGAGAGGCTGCAGCCCCTCCTCTCCTCGGGGGATTTCCCGAAGGGGATTTCCCTTTGGAGCAGTCGTGAGATGAAACCCTCAAGCACGCCTTCGACCAAGTGAGAGTGATCGATGGTCAACAACTCCAGCCGAATGTCGAACTTTCATATCCCTATTTCGCAATTATAAATGAGCGGTTGTATAGAGTGACGCAGGACGCTCAAACTAAATAAGATACAACCCAGTTCTTAATACTGTGGAGCCGCCGGGAAATGGTGTTCCAGGCGGCTCAATATAATCCCATGGCGGGGCATCTAGGGGAAAAAAAACACTGAACCGACTAATAGCCCATTTTTATTGGCCGGGGATTGGCGGCGATGTTCGTAGGTGGTGTGCGATTGTCAGCTGGTGAACCCACCGGCCACCCCAAAAGCGCCACTGTGCCTCCTTCTGCTGAATGAGGTCCCCTTCAAGAGAATTGCCATGGACCTCGTCGGGCCATTAGAGCGGTCAACATGTAGACATCGCTTTGCATTGGTCTTAGTGGAGTATGCAACGCGATATCCAGAAGCAGTAACCCTGCGCAACATCTCAGCATGCAGTGTTGCAGAGGCACTCTTCAAAATAATCTTTTGTTCCCTAGCTTGCTAGTTCGAATCCCAGGGCGTGCTGAGTGACTCCAGCCAGGTCTCCTAAGCAACCAAATTGGCCTGGTTGCTAGGGAGGGTAAAGTCACACGGGGTAACCTCCTCGTGATTGCTATAATGTGATTCGTTCTTGGTGGGGCGCGTGGTGAGTTGAGCATGGTTGCCGCGGTGGATGGCGTGAAGCCTCCACACGCACTATGTCTCCGTGGCAATGTGCTCAACAAGCCACGTGATAAGATGCACAGATTGACGGTCTCAGACATGGAGGCAGCTGGGATTAGTCCTCCGCCACCCGGACTGAGGCGAATCACTACGCGACCACGAGGACTTAAAAGCACATTGGGAATTGGGCATTCCAAAATTGGGAGGAAAAAAAAAATATATGATTCATAAGTTCGTGCACAAGGATGCTAGAAATTGGGACAAATGGCTCTATCCCCTGTTATTCGCAGTACGATAGGTCCTGCAAGCCTCCACTGGGTTTTCCCCATTCAAGCTGCTGTATGGGCGGTGCCCGTGCAGCATGCTTGATGTCATATGCGAAGCCTAGGAGGAGGGACCTTCAACCAGTAAGAATGAAATTCAATAAGTTCTTGATCTTCGAGCAAAACTCCACACCTTGGGGCAACTAACACAGGAGAATTTGCTCCAAGCTCAAGAACGACAGAGCCGACTGTATAACAGGGGAACTCGGCTACGGGAATTTGCACTGGGAGATAAAGTACACATATTACTCCCCACATCGAGCTCCAAATTACTCGCCAAGTGGCAAGGACCCTTTGAGGTCACACAACAAGTGGGGGAACTCGATTATGAGGTAAAGCGAACCGATAGAGGGGGCGCGCATCAAATTTATCATCTCAACCTCCTGAAATTGTGGAGGAGGTGGCCCCTGTGACATTGGCTATGGTAGTTCCGGAGAGGGCGGAGCTTTGTGTTTTTTGAGGTAAACACAAAACACAATCATGTCACCCCGGTCACTTGTGGAGACCACCTCTCACCGTACCAACTCGCAGAGGTTGCCAAACTACAACAAGAATTTGCAGATGTGTTTTCCCCTCTACCGGGTCACACGAACCTCATCCAGCACCACATCGAGACCAAGCCAGGGGTGGTGGTATGTACCCGTCCCTACTGATTGCCCGAATATTAAAAATAATTGTCCGGGAAGAATTGGATGCAATGCTCGACATGGGAGTAATAGAGGAATCCCACAGCGACTAGTCCAGCCCGGTTGTTCTGGTGCCTAAGAGTGACGGGTCTGTACGGTTCTGTGTGGATTATAGAAAAGTCAATGTGGTGTCTAAATTTGATGCCTATCCAATGCCTCGTATTGATGAGTTGCTCGGTCGGTTAGGCACTGCTCATTTTTACTCTACACTGGATTTGACAAAGGGTTATTGGCAGATCCCCTTGACACCAATTTCCCATGAAAAAAATGGCTTTCTCCACACCATTTGGATTACACCAATTTGTGACACTTCCGTTCGGTTTGTTTGGGGCTCCGGCCACGTTTTAGCGCCTCATGGACCGAATCCTCAGACCGCATTCGGGTTTGCATCGCTGCGATGGGCGGGGCTCACAGCAAACCCTAAGAAGTGCGTGATTGAGCGGGTGGAGGTACAGTATCTGGGGTTCCACTTGGGCCACAGGCAGGTGCGTCCCCAAATTGACAAGACGGCGGCGATTGTGACCTGCCCGAGACCCAAGACCAAAAAGGTGGTGAGACAGTTCCTGGAGCTGGCTGGCTATTATAGAAGATTCGGATGTCATAAGCCCGCTGACTGATCTCACTTAAAAGGGAGCTCCAGACCTGGTCCAGTGGACGGAGCAGTGCCAACGGGCATTTACGCAGGTTAAAGCCGCACTTTGCGGGGGGCCACTTTTACATGCACCTACTTTCTCTCTCCCTTTTGTATTGCAGATGGACGCTTCAGACAGGGGACTGGGGTCCGTGCTCTCACAGGTGGTGGAGGGGGTTGGAGTTCCCGGTGCTGTACATCAGCCGCAAGCTCTCCTTGAGAGAAACAAAGTACAGCACCGTTGAAAAGGAGTGTCTGGCCATCAAGTGGCCGGTCCTCACTCTCCATTACTACCTGCTGGGGCGGGCCTTCACCCTCTGCTCAGATCACGCCCCACTCCAATGGCTCCACTGCATGAAGGATATCAACACATGGATCACCTGGTTGTATCTTGCTCTCCAGCCCTGTCGCAGACTTCCTTTCCAGAAATGGGGGGAGTGGTAGACAGGCCGGATGGCTCCCCGGCCTGAGTCGGGCAGTGGGGATATGTGTCAGCGGGGAGGTGGTCGAGCGTCCGTCTGGGGAGAGAGAAAGCGGTAAGGGTGCTGACACCTGAGCTAAATTATGTCTAACACCTGTCTCTAATTCCAGTGAGCATGGGGAGAGCGGCATATAAGCGGCCATGCCACCAGCAGACGGAGGGAGAGTTAGGGGCAAGAAACCTTATTGTGGAGCTGATGATCTATTGTTGTGAAACTGATGAATTATTATTGTGAAGCTGCTGAGTCATTGTGAAGCTGTAAAGTGCTGGAGTATATTAATTAAAACTTTACTTGAGAGGAAACTGCTCTCCTGTGTCCTCCTGCTGTGAAGGTTTTTTACAGTGGCTTTCAGTTTTTGCACTACCTGTGTACTGGTAGTAGTGGGCATGTGCATTACCTCCAGAAAACGTGAATAGTAGTCTGAGATGACTAGATAGATCTGTTTGCTGTATTCGCACAGATCCATTCCAATCCTCTTCCATGACCTTTCAGGAAGTGCCGTGGAAATCAGTGATTCTCTGGACTAAACTCTTCTCAATTCTTGACAGGACTGGCAAGACAATACATTGAGTTTAATCTGGGTTGATATGCCGGGCAACCATACTGAGGTGTTTGCTCTTTCTCTGCATTTGCTCAGACCCTGATGTCAATCGTGTATGCAATCTATGATCTCAGCCCTCAAAATTTTAGGTATGACCATTCTGTTGCCCCTGGTGACAATTCCATCTTGAACTGACAGTTCATTTCTCATGGGAAATAAATCTTTAGCCACCAGGTGTATTTTGACTATTTGCTCTGGCCAACCTGACTGGATGTACGTGATAACCTTTTGCAGGCTTTCGTCTTCAGCAGTACTAGACCTGATGATATCCTCCTTTGCTTTGACGCCGGCATGCTATCAATAATGGACGCCACATAGCACTCCATGTCTAAGTGAGTGTCGTTACAGTCCTGTACATTGTCTGAGGGACTCCTGGACAGCGCGTCTGCCACTATGAGAGTTTTCCCTGGTGCATATTCTGCTGTGGGGTTGAATCTCATCAATCGCATCAGTAGCCCCTGGCAACGAAGCGGGACCATGTCCAGGTCTGGCATTTTTCAGTGGCACTAATGGCTTATGATCACTGATCAGCTTAAATTCCTCCAGACCATGCAGGTACTTTTCGACTCTCTCACACGACCATACACTGGCCAGGCACTCTTTCTCTATTTGAGCGTACCCGATTTCAGCATTGCTCAGTCATCTGGAGCAATAGGCCACCGGTCTCCACTCTTTGTTGGTCAGCTGCATCAGTACGCCACCAGTTCCGTAGCTGCTTGCATCTGCTGACACCATGGTTGGTTTTCTTACATCATAAAATGCTAATGTGGGTGAGGACATGAGAAGACTTTTTATCTGCTGGAAAGCTGCTTGTTGCGCTGGACCCCATGTCCATGTTGATTTGGCTTTCAGCAGATCAAAGAGCGGCCGTCCCACCTCTGCTAATTTGGGGATATACCTTCCCAGGTAACTGACCATCCCGAGAACTCTTTTTAACCCCTATGTGTTGTCTGGTGGAGGCAGTTTGTTAATAGCTGATACTTTGGCCCGGGTCGGGCCGCACCCCGTCTGCACTAATTTCATGGTCCAGGAAGTGTAGCTTTTCTTGCCTCAACCTGCACTTTTCTGTGTTCAACCTCAGCCCTGCCGAATGCAGTTGTTCCATCACTAACTGTAGTCACTGGTCGTGCTCCGCCACATTTCCTCCTTGGACGATAATGTCATCCATGTAAATGTCGGCCCCTTCCAGGCCTTCAGGGGCGCTGGAAATTCCAAAGGGTAGGCATTTGAAACAGTACCTGGCAAAAGGAGTAATAAAGGTTGTCAGTCTCTGGCTGTCATTATCCAGCGGCATTTGCCAGAAACCTGCAGCTGCATCCAGTGTGGAAAACACTGTGGTTCTGTTCAACTTTGCTGTGATCTCCCCTGCAGTTGGTAAGACAAACCTTTCTCTATTGACAGCTTTATTAAATTTCCTGAGGTCGACACATATACACACCTGTCCCGACTTCTTGGGAGCTGGCATTATCGGTGTGCACCATTCACCATTCAGCTTCCATCCTGTCCAGTTCCTCTTTAACTGGTTTCATGAGGGGAATTGGGATCCTGCACACAGCATATACTGTAGGGCTGTGCATTATCTTGTAATGAGATCTTCACTGGCTGTGTTTTTAGCCAGCCCCATCAGCTCAGCTACTGACTGACTAAGTAGGTTGCTGGTGGTCTCCCCTCTGAAAACAAACACTTTAAATGAGTACCGGTTGTTTTTGTACTCTGTGTGTGCTGTAAACTGGCTGATACAGTTCAGACGGCCACCTGAGCTATTCAGTACAGTCTTAGCCGTGAGCAATCTTTCTTCAGGCTTGAGCATTCTAAATGCTTTTTCAGTCATAATACACTCATCGGCACCAGTGTCTATTTTAAAGCTAACCAGTGTACTACCGATTTCTAGTTGCACTGTCCATTCATTATATGAGGCTGTGCTATCGACTGAGCCCAGAAAGTGGTAATTATGCTCTTCACAATCTCTATTTTACTCACCACTTTGCTTTTGCACACCTTTTCCTAGTGCCCTGTTTTCCTGCATCTGTTGCATGAGGACTTCAATGCTGGGCAGTCTGATTTTCTGTGCATTTCTTTGCCACATCTGCTGCATACTTTCTCTCATTGTCCCTGGAACGTTGTTTGAACTTCGGCCCTGGGGCGTGTTGCTTCTGATGTACACTATATTGCCAAAAGTATTCGCTCACCCATCCAAATAATTGAATTCAGGTGTTCCAATCACTTCCATGGCCACAGGTGTATAAAATGAAGCACCTAGGCATGCAGACTGCTTCTACAAACATTTGTGAAAGAATGGGCCGCTCTCAGGAGCTCAGTGAATTACAGCGTGGTACTGTGATAGGATGCCATCTGTGCAACAAGTCCAGTTATGAAATTTCCTCACTACTAAATATTCCACAGTCAACTGTCAGTGGTATTATAACAAAGTGGAAGCGATTAGGAATGACAGCAACTCAGCCACGTAGTGGTAGGCCACGTAAAATGACAGAGCGGGGTCAGCGGATGCTGAGGCGCATAGTGCGCAGAGGTCGCCAACTCTCTGCAGAGTCAATCGCTACAGACCTCCAAAGTTCATGTGGCCTTCAGATTAGCTCAAGAACAGTGCGTAGAGAGCTTCATGGAATGGGTTTCCATAGCCGAGCAGCTGCATCCAAGCCATACATCACCAAGTGCAATGCAAAGCGTCGGATGCAGTGGTGTAAAGCACGCCGCCACTGGACTCTAGAGCAGTGGAGACGCGTTCTCTGGAGTGACGAATCACGCTTCTCCATCTGGCAATCTGATGGACGAGTCTGGGTTTGGCGGTTGCCAGGAGAACGGTACTTGTCTGACTGCATTGTGCCAACTGTGAAGTTTGGTGGAGGGGGATTATGGTGTGGCATTGTTTTTCAGGAGCTGGGCTTGGCCCCTTAGTTCCAGTGAAAGGAACTCTGAATGCTTCAGCATACCAAGAGATTTTGGACAATTCCATGCTCCCAACATTGTGGGAACAGTTTGGGGATGGCCCCTTCCTGTTCCAACATGACTGCGCACCAGTGCACAAAGCAAGGTCCATAAAGACATGGATGAGCGAGTTTGGTGTGGAAGAACTTGACTGGCCTGCACAGAGTCCTGACCTCAACCCGATAGAGCACCTTTGGGATGAATTAGAGCGAAGACTGCGAGCCAGGCCTTCTCATCCAACATCAGTGTCTGACCTTACAAATACGCTTCTGGAAGAATAGTCAAAAATTCCCATTAACACACTCCTAAACCTTGTGGAAAGCCTTCCCAGAAGAGTTGAAGCTGTTATAGCTGCAAAGGGTGGGCCGACATCATATTAAACCCTATGGATTAAGAATGGGATGTCACTTAAGTTCATATGCATCTAAAGGCAGATGAGCGAATACTTTTGGCAATATAGTGTATGTGTCTTTTGTGTGCTACCTCTTGAGTAGTGCATGCAGCCTCTCCCTGCGCAGTAACTTGTGCTTTCACCTCCTCCGACTGGCGGGTTTCCTGCACTGTCATTTTGAGTGTGAGATTTGGAATGAGCTGCAGCTTGCGTGACAATTCTTTGTCCTGGATTCCTACCACGATTCGGTCTCTAATGTGTTCCTCACGAGCAGACCCGAAATCGCAGTGCTCCGACAGTTCATAAAGGGCACGAATGAAAGATTCCTCTCTCTCCCCCAGACGTTGTACATGCTGATAAAATGCCCTTTCATGGATCTTATTGCGCTTTGGTATGAAATACGCATCAAACTTGTTGAGGACCACTTTGAACTTCTTATCATCTCCTTCTGCATCGAAGGTGAATGAGCTGAAGATATTCTCCTCTTCACCCCCTAAAGCATAGATAAGGGTGCTTATTTGTACACTGCCATCCTCTTTATCCAGCTTTGTTGCCGTTCTGTACTGTGTAAACTGCTTTTTCCAGTCGGTCCATTCCGCTGGTCTCTCGAAGCAAAAGTTTTCCGGTGGGTTAAACTTTGCCATCTGACAATCGGCACTTCTGACACCATGTAATAAACCACTGTATGATGTGTGAAAGAATCCAATGTCCAGTCTTGTTTATTCTTTGAAGCTTTACTGAACCTTTTTCAAACTCTTAACAACTCAACACGCTCTGTCTGTCTCTTCTCTTACATGTCATCATATTATGTCATTTCTACAACATAACTAATCCTCAGCCTATTACACCCTCCTTTATTTTCTTCACTTTCTCTTTCATTCCTTTCTTCTGCGCATCCTTCCATCATTGGGAACTGACGTCCCTCCATTCCTTGTCTCCCATCCCCTCTCAATCTTTGCCCTCCTATTGTTGTCTGGGTCAGGGAGTTTTTTCTCCTTTTCTATTTTTGTGGCTTCAACATAAGGCTGTTCCAACATGGTTTCATTTGAGCGAATCTGTCAATAACACTATCAGGGTTTATGGCATCCAGATTGTCCTTTTCAATTGAAATGATGGCCAGGTCGTTGAGCCTGTCTTGGCCCATGGTGCTCCTTAACCATGTGTGAAGACGGCGAAAGGCACTGAAGGAGCATTCACAGCTGCAGCTGCTGACTGGGATTGTCAGGGCCACTTGGAAGACAGCGTTCAGGGTGGGAAACATATCTTCATCAAGCATTTGGAACACAGTGGATGTGTCGGGGACTGTCTCTTTCTCCATCCTTCTCTTGATGAAACGTTTAGCCACCAGGAGTTCTTCTGGCTTCAATTGAATCCTATAATGTGTAGCAAGGCTTTTGAGGGCTTCTTCAGAGAGAAGGGTCTCTGTGGTTGGGTTGCAGGCTTGAATACCTGACATAAGCTCTTCTCCCACACCTGAAAATCGAAAGATGAGCTTTTCTACCATCCTGTCTAGGCATGAATAAAAAAGCTGATGTCTGAAATCATCTGAGGTAGTCAGATTGGAGGTTGACCTACAGGCTGACTCCACCACAAAACCATTAAATCGTTTTTGTTTCTGCCTGGGACCAACAGGGAGCTGGATGTCATTTGCCTCACATAAGGCCATGACCCTCTTGAACACATCTTCACCACTACAGTCTGTGTGGAGCTCTGTCAAAATTTGAGGACTGCCATCTTGTAATGAACTGCTTTGCCCAAGTCCAAACTTTCTCTACCGGTGTAGCTCTTCAGTTATGCCAAGGAGTTTGGAAAACATCACCAGCATGTAGAGTGTCTTTGGCTTGCAGAGCTTTGACCGGATCTCAAAGGCCATGGATGTGTTCATGGTGCTAAAACATTTTAAAATTGCAGGAAGTTTGTTCAGGACAGCATTGACAGACTTCACCTGGCGCGCCCATCTTGTTGTGGAGAGCTGCACGAGTTCAGATGGACTTAATCCAAGTTGTTTCTGGATTTTTACAAACTTGTGGTTCACAAGGGAACTGCTGAAATATGTGTACACATTATCCAGTAATTCAAAGAATGTGGTCGCTTCAGGTATAGCTTTGCATGTGTGGCATAGGACGAGGTTGAGCTCGTGTGCATAGCAGTGCATATACACTGCTTCAGGGTGTCGCTCTCCAAAGCGGGCTTGGATACCCCCCACTGCTCCACTCATGACAGATGCACCATCATAGGCTTGTGCAACACACATTAGATCACCCAAGTTGTGCAACTGTAGCATTTCCTCTATCGCATCTGCAATGGACCGTGCATCAAAGCCCTATAGCTTCCATAGCCCAAGGAAACACTCTCTCTCTGCGCCCTCTTGCATAATAAAATGCACACAGACCGCAAGCTGCTCTGTGCGTCTGTCTCTAGTTTCGTCTGTCATCACAGAGTACATCTTTGAGATCTTCTTTTGCCTGATGATTCTTTCTGTGATTTCTTGTGAAATGCTAGTTATCTTTTTGTTTTGGGAGAAATGAGAAATGAGGTAGGTGGTATGAGAAGGGGTAGTATATTTTTGTAAAAATGGGTCAAATTGTTTGACGAGCTTCATACATTCAATACATTTGCCTTGATTCTGGCTAGACTCCTGCTCATCATGCCCCTGGAATGGGATGCCTTGCTTTCCTAAAAAGGTGGCTGCTCCCACAATACGGAGAAGGTATTGGCTCCTCTCTGATATTTCTGCTGCGCTAGCAGTTTTTAGCTGCTCAATTACATCCCCTTGAGTTTTTGTGCTTTTAAAGCTCTGCCAGTATGTCATGATGGACATGTGGAGGGCACTGTTCTCATGCTCCCGGAAGGATTCCAAAGCCCTCTTCCAATTTGAAAACCCGGAGCCACTGAGGGCATCTTTATTGGTGCGAATGTTCTGCCTTCCATACAGATGACATGAAAAGCAAAATGCAGAGTTTCTGGCTACAGAGTACTCCAGCCATTTAAACTGCTCAAACCAACTCTTGTTAAATGCTCTTTGCTGAGCTCCAAACTGGCTATGGGAGATGCACCTACTTTGGGCCACTTTCTGGAGTCCCTATATCATCAGTTGCAGTTAATCCACCTGCTGCCCCTTGCTGTGATGCCTGCTCTTCCTCTTCCCTAACTGACTCACCTGTGTGACAAAATAGACCCTCAATCAAACACCATATATACACGTAGATTCTACGATCAGACCTTTAAGGGCTTCAGTCCCTAATGACAATGTGACATGCATACAGTGCCTTGCAAAAGTGTTCAACACCCCTGCTAAATCATTCATTTCACTGGATAACAATTAATACATTAATATTTTTCTATATATTTTTTAATTAACAACAATAATACTTTTAATGAATTACTAGTAAGTAACATGAGTTTTACACAACAAAATATTTTTTAAGAAAATGAAAAATGGAATATGCTGTTTGTAAAAGTATTCAACTCCTTTCACTTTGGCAAACCTCAATTCAATTAGGTACACAACGTTACTTTCAGAAGCAACCTAATTAGTTGGGTGGTCTATTGTAGTGTATAATAATAATGGTTCAGAATGAACAATCACAGATTTCAATATAATACACCCTGAAGACCCTCAGTTAGTTAATGAAACCTGAGGCAAAGACTCAATCATAATATCCAGAACGTTCCAAACTAGATGTCCTGTTTAGAGTCCACTGGCATATGTTCTAAGTGTACTTCTGGAAATCATTTAATGTGTGGGACAAAAACACACAGCATCCATGAAATACATGTAAATTTATATTGTGAATGGAATGTTTTTTTTACCTCTCTGCTAAACAGTTACTGTTTTGCCACTATAACAATCTTGACTTCACTATCTGTCCACTTTCTCACCTGGTTCTTCTTGCTCTTGCTCTCTCTCTCTCTCTCTCTCTCTCTCTCTGTCTTTCTCACTCCATCCTCCTCTCTCCCTCTATGCACTGAAAATTATCACACACAAGCATACTGTATTCAACTAGAAAATGACATCTGATCTGATAATAAATAATGAAAACAGAGTATTTGTGACATAAATAAATGTAAGAAGAGGTTGGAGAAAATCCACATTTTATAACAGTAGATCAATACATTTCTTTGTTATGTGAAATCATTGTGGATTCCACTTAGGGTGACCATACGTCCTCTTTTTCCCGGACATGTCCTCTTTTTCGGACCTTAAAAAAAGCGTCCGGCTGGGATTTCTAAATTTGCCAAAAATGTCCGGGATTCGGCTTTAGTTGCATTATGATGTGCAGCTGGTCTAATACTTCACTGTGTGTGCGTGCACATTTGCATTGCTTTAACCCCTCTTTGTAAGTCCCGCCTTCTCGCACACCAATTGGTCAATTATAAGAGGCTTGCAGCAACTATTGGCAAAATCCCTGCCTGTCAATCTCTCCGCGAACGCGTGAAGCACTGTTGTGTTCGGCATCATACAGTTGATTGACAGCAGTAGTGATGGGAAGATCGGATCGAACGACTCGGACCAGAAGACTCGAGAGGTGAACTAATCATTTCTGTTTCTTGTGTGAGCAATGCATAGTGTATACGGCTGTCATGTGACAAAAGAACGAATGACTCGGACCAAAAGAGTTGAAAGGTGAACTAACCATTTCTGTTTCCTGTACAGCGCCTATGTGGTTTTCACGTAACAAATTAACGGAGGTTGCGGTGGCCAACACAAAATGAACAAATCACTATCTGAGACTACTCGTTCTTCGGAGTCACATAAAAGATTCGTCGTTCATGAACGACCCATCACTAGACAGTAGCAGCAAATGACAGCTGAGTGGAAACAATGCCCAAACGAAAGTGCAAATTTACAGAAGATTTGCACAAAAAATTCCCATGCTTTCGTCCAGGTCGAGATCCGTGGGAAGCAGAATGTATGACATATAAAGCTGGCACTTATGTGTCAGTTGCTAATAAAGGTGCAAGTGATTTAGAAGCACACATTAGCTCTGCGAAACATAAAGGGTCAGCAAAAGGTGAAAGTTCATCAGGTAAATTAACGGACTACTTTTTGCGACCAGGTAAAATTATCACATTACTTCATTTTCCATGGCCATTCAAAATAATAGCAATAGTAAATTAAGGTACACTCATGGCAACAAATATTTTATTTGAATACATGGACATTCAAAAGAATGTTGGAAATTTGTATTTATTTTTATATTTATGTTATGCTAATTCACTTCAAAGTTTGCATTCATAGTAACACTGTTTGAACCCTATTACTCCACCGCCCCGTGGAAAAAAAAAGGTGTCCTCTTTTTGGAAAACCAGAATATGGTCAGCCTAGGTAACGTCATTTAACTCTCTCACCTGATCCTGGCAGTCTCATTTAAAAAATAAATAAATAAATTATATCCATCTATGGAAAAACAGACATGAGTGAGGGTTTGTTCCAATGCTTCAATTCACTGTCCATAAATGTACTGTAAATATAGCATGGCCATGAGCAAGCAGACTAGCTCAGAGAGCTAACATTAGCCATCAGCGATAATCTCTGAGCTAGCTAGTGAACTACGTCAGCTAATGTTCTTTGACAGTATTCATTCACACCATAGAACTATAACCAGACACTTTCTAAGTCACAGTAATAATGACAAATTTTACCCAACATTCTCTTTCAGAACATTCAGCAAGTTTATTTGCAAATGTTTCAACTTACTTGTTTTAATCTGCAGTGCACCATGAAAACGTTACCTAAATCTTCTCCTTTGGTTTTACTGGCGTGGCAGACTACCAACATTAAAGGCTCAGCAGAGGTTGTACTTCCTTCACCAGCTAAGGAAGCTCAACCTGCCACAGGTGCTGCTGATACAGTTCTACTCAGCGGTCATTGAGTCTGTCCTCTGCACTTCAGTAACTGTCTGGTTTAGTGTAGCTATGAAATCAGATATCAGAAGACTACTAAGGACAGTTCGGACTGCTGAGAGGATTATTGGTTGCCCCCTGCCCTCCCTTCAAGAACTGTACACTTCCAGAGTGAAGAAAAGGGCTGGAAAAATCACTCTGGACCCCACTCACCCAGCTCACTACCTTTTTGAACTGTTGCCTTCTGGTCAGCGCTACAGAGCACTGAGCACCAGAACCATTAGGCACAGGAACAGTTTTCTCTTCCCCAGTCACTTCACGCAACTCATAGACGTGGCGCTGACCGCATAGAGAAATGCCAGTTTTGGAGGTTATTTTCATAACCCGCTTCCTTATTATTTGTCTGGGTGCTGCAAAAAAAAAAAAAACACTATAAAGGGGTGCCATAGTTTAAAAAAGTTTGGTAACCACTGTCCCTCTATTCACTGTGGGAACCACTATTCAGCTGGGTTCCAAAAACAACAGTGTAAATGTAAAATGGATCAAGACTAAAGCTGACCAAAAAGTGAAATATTTTATTTAGAAATATTTTAATATTTAAACATTATTTTTAATGTCATATATGCCTGTTTATTATTCTATTTATATATTTGAAGTTTAATATGTAAAAAATACTTCTTAATGTGTATAAAGCATGCATGAAACCTCAAGAAACCTTGAGCAATATGACAATTTGTATGATAATTCATCTTGAAAGCTCTAAAACATACAATTAATTGTCATCATTATAACTGCCATTGTTTCTTTGACAATTAATCATCTGCCAAATTTCATAATCGTGAAAGCCCTATTTCACACATTTAATTTAAAGCATGAAGCACTCTATTAATTAGTTAATCAGGACTGTCAGGCCTGTTAGATAAATGAGACAAAGGAGACATCCAAAATGTATAGTGTTAGGGTCTTCCAGGAAAGGAGAAACTCTGGTTTAAGTGATTCTATCACATTTTCTTCTCTGTATTACTATCATTATATTTGCTTAATATGTCTCTCTTCTTTTTTTTTCTTCTTCTTTTTTTTTTTTTTAGGTTTCCTGTGGTTTGTGTTTTCAACAGGCAGTAGTTCCCAATACTTTTACTGTATAAAAATACAACTTCTATAAACCCTTTTTATTTAATTTTTTACTAGATTTTGTTCCTTGAGTTGCTTTGTTTTTTCCCAGGTTCTCTGTGTTTCCAGTTCTCTGACACAGAGAGGTTAATTTTTCAATAAATTGACAATTTTTTTTAAATTCTCTAAGTTTAAGATTTAAGAGTTATTTGTCTGTTTTCTTTTTCTCATATAGTTGGATTAGCTATATTTACAGTTTTTGTTTTGTTTTTGCTTTTATAGTTGTTTATCTGTTTGTTTTCATTATACTTTACAAGTTTTATCTTTTCTGCCAGCATAATTAACTCCGGAGGAACTTTTTAAGTAAGTGCCTAGTACTTGTGAATATCCTGTTGCAACAAATGTTATAAATAGATTTCTTTATATGTCCATCATGCTTAGTGAGTCAAGATGTCAATATCTTTGCCTTGGATTGACATGATCTTTCATGCACTATTCATGGTAAAATAACCCTTTAAAGGAATAGTTCACCCCAAAATGATAATTGTCTCATTTACTCACCCACAGCTGGTCTCGAACCTGTATGACTTTCTTTTGTGGAATACATAGATATTTTTTAAGAGTGTGTTAAAGGGATAGTTATATGTAATTATATATTATACTTATTGGATAGTTATACAATATTATGGAATTATTTTGAAAATACTTGCAGATTAACAATATTGTTGTGATATTTCGTTCACATTATGGTCATCAGTATAATTTGATTATATCATTATTTACTAGGGGTGTAACGGTACATGTATTCGTCCCGAACCGTCACAGTACTGACGTCACGCATGCAGTCAGATGGAGAATACATCTGAGTCAGTCACAGATGATCCACACTCCAATCCAGAAAGGGGCGTGCGCGGTAATACAACACTGTATGCTAACTGCCACAACAGGAAAAAGAGCAGAAGAAGAAGAGACCATCTATGCACCAACCCAAAACAAGAATGGCTTCTCCTAGTGCACAAGTTTTATTTTTCATTATTCTATTTATTTTGTACTTTTATAACACTGGAGATGTTTTTCAGTTTTGTAGCTGATTGTGACCAAATACCTTTTGTATTTATCAACCCTGCAAAAAAATATGGCCTATACAAGAGTGCATTCTGTTTACTGCTCGGTGCCTAATACACTAAAGGAGGCTGTACTGTACCAACTACCTCAGGGTGAACTAAATGCCACTACGTGGAACAAACTGTAATTTGCACTATTGTCTGTTCAAAATAAATGAAAAGAAACCTAGCATTTGGGATTTGTTACTTTTTCCTGTTGTACCGAACTCGTATTGAACCGTGACCCCAAAACCGAACGTACCGAACCGTGACTTCTGTTCTGTTATTTACTGATTGGACAAGCATGCATCATTCAAGCTGTAGCTCCATTTTGTGATAGCCAACAGGCAGAAGATGGTGGTGATGCACCCAGAGTTTTATCTGTGCAGGCTTCTCATTGCCAGAATGATGCAAGGTATAATGTTTTCCCAAGAAATCATCAGTGCACGTGTGTAGCTCTTACATTCTTAACCTACCACAATGAAGGAATCCAGTTCAAGATGCCTGACCTCGACAGAGTTATAGAAGAGGGAGACGCTTTGTATGTTGGCATTAAAATGCAGCTTAAGGGGGCCTGGAGTTGCAAGTTTGAATCCAGGGTGTGCTGAGTGACTCCAGCCAGGTCTCCTAAGCAACCAAATTGGCCCAGTTGCTAGGGAGGGTAGAGTCACATGGGGTAATCTCCTCGTGGTCGCTATAATGTGGTTCTCGCTCTCGATGAGGTGCGTGGTGTGTTGTGCGTGGATGCCACGGAGAATAGCGTGAAGCCTCCAAACACGCTATGTCTCTGCAGTAATGCGCTCAACAAGCCACGTGATAAGATGTGCAGATTGACGGTCTCAGATGCGGAGGCAACTGAGATTCGTCCTTCGCCACCTGGATTGAGGCAAGTCACTATGCCACCATGAGGACTTAGAGCGTATTGGGAATTCCAAAAAAATAAAATAAAAAATGCAGCTTAATACTGAAAAAATCATCATTAATACTGACGATCATCTTAGCTTGCGTAGCCACACATACAATGTGCAGAAGTGCTAACATTCAAGAACTTTTGA
The DNA here is from genome assembly GCF_019703515.2 of Myxocyprinus asiaticus. Classification (NCBI taxonomy): domain Eukaryota; kingdom Metazoa; phylum Chordata; class Actinopteri; order Cypriniformes; family Catostomidae; genus Myxocyprinus; species Myxocyprinus asiaticus. Next base: position 3,179,844 of record NC_059349.1, read on the forward strand.
AAGTTTGCCACTTCCTACTGGTAACAGACAAGCTGTTATGTTAACTTTCACCCACCTGAGAGACATGATTAACAGATTACTCATAGTCTTCCAGAATCATGGTTATAAGACCACGTATGAATTCATGGCTGTATCATTTGAAACAGAGCAACAATCTGATGAACAGTGTGCATCATCAGCTTGTGTACCGGATTCACAAATGATATCAAATCTTCCAGAACTACAAACAACTGTTGGAACCAAAATCCCACATAATATTGTTTCTACAGTTATGACAGGACCACAGACAAATGTTAGAGCCAATATCCCAATGGACCAGGATGATATGGCTGTGAAAAAAAATAAGGAGCGAAAAAGAAAAGAAAGACATAAAACAACTGCAATTCAAAAGCAATGTTGAGGATCCAAGGACACAACTGCAGCTTATGCAGTCAGAGAACAGAAAAGAAAGGATTATGAAAAAGACAGAAATGCCACCTTCTTCCAATTTCAGATGAAGAAAATAGAGGTCACCAAGGGAAGGTATAATCAAGAACCTCAGGTCAGAAGCAGAAAGAAAAACTATATGATCAAAAAGTACAACACAGATGCTTTAGTTCAGACAAAGAAAAAAAGAGTACATGATCAGGAGATAAAAATCAGATGCTGTTGTCCAGACAAACAAAAGACAGTATATGATTAGGAGATACAACACAGATGCTCTTGTCCAGATAAACAAAAAAGAGTACATGATCAGGAGATACAACACAGATGCTGTTGTTCAGACAAAGAAAAGGGAGTATATGATCAGGAGATACAACACAGATGCTGTTGTCCAGACAAAGAAAAGAAAGTATATGACCAGGAGGTATAACATGGATCCTGTCTTCCAGAGGAAAATGAAAGACTATATGATCAGGAGGTATAACATCGATCCAGTCTTCCAGAGGAAAATGAAAGCATATATGGTCACAAGATATGCAAATGAACCCATCATATACTACACTGTACCCTTCATAAGAAACAGAAATGTGTAAATGATGCTGGATTCCACATTCTTCATAACATGCAGGTGCATCAAGGATCAAAAGGAAATACAGACCGTACATCCGTTCTTGCCAGGACACTCCCCATATTGATGCTACAAATCAGCATGTGTCAACCAATTTGATGCAAATGGCCATATCTGCATTTCATCATCAAATTCAGCAAGGACCTACACATGTCTGCACAGTTTGCCACAGGACTCTGTTTCCAAATCAAGTCAAGATATGCAGCCGACAAAGATATGACAAAAATGTCATGTTGCAGCATTTTGCTAAACCAGGAAATACATTCATGCCTGTGACAGCACATGCACAGATCCTTGTTCAGTTCCAGAGGAGAGGCAACAGGAATGGATCTGCTACACTTGTGACAGTCATCTTTTGAGTGGACACATGCCTTCAATTGCAGTGGCAAACAATCTTTAACTGGCACCTATCCCTGCAGAATTGTGTGAATTAAATGTTCTTGAAAGACAGCTCATTGCCAAATTCTTACCATTTGCAAAAATAGTTGCATTGCCCAAAGGACAACAAAGAGCGGTGTGTGGTGGTGTTGTCTGTGTACCCTCTGAAGTGGAGACAACAGTCAGCTGTCTGCCAAGACCTAGTAGTGAATCCCAGCTTCTGTAGGTGAAGCTAAAAAGACACATCAAGTACAAAGGATACCAGCATTTACATACAGTGAATATGCACAGTGTGCTAGCAGCTTTGTCTAAACTGAAAGAGATGCATTCTGAATACAAAAACATCTCCATAAGCGAAAACACAACTTTTGAAAGTCACCTTGATGAAGGCCTTGAAGAAACAGAGGAGCCACAAGAAGACACTGTTGCTGAATAGGACGTGAGTGTAGAAGAAAAGGATGAACTTAGATCTGGTCTCACTCTAGACACGTGTATGCAGACATCGGACAGGAGATCTTATCGTACGGTGAGGGAATATTCAGCATTGCACCTGCACAAGGAAAAAAGCCTGTCAGGTTTTTCAAAATCCCCAAACTTAAAGCCATGGCATTCCCTGTACAGTTCCTCACTGGACAGAATACAATGGGTGAAGCAAGACAAGTTACATTTTCTCCAAGCATGTACTTTAATGCAAGGCTTTTCTGTGTGGATACTGTGTGGTTTCGCAAAAGACCAGAGTTACCTTTTCTTTGCACAATTTGTGATAGAAACACACCTGGCCAGAAACAGCATGTCCATCCAGTTGTGAAAAGGAAAGCCTATTATGAGAGATGGACGAAGAATCTCCAATTTACTTCAAGATAACTGTGAAGTTGAAAGACTGGTTCACAACAGAGATACTACACAGTTCATGCAACCCCTGAGAGGTAGTCCAGCTTACTTGGAGAAAACACTAAGCAATCTACAGGCCATGATCAGATAGTTAGGAACGCCTACCTTTTTTTGCACATTCAGCACAGCTGAAATTTGATGGCCTGAAGTAATAATGGCAATTAAAGCTCAACAAGGTGAAGACATTGACTTTTCAGAGCTTGATTGGACAACGAAATGCAAAATACTCTGAATCAACCCTGTCACTGTCATGCGCATGTTTGAGAAATGAGTAGATGTGTTAATGACTTATCTGCTGTTGTCACCTGCCCGGCCCACTGGTGAAGTTGAGGATTACTTCTACCAGCAGAAACTACTCTAAATTGTGCAAGAAGGGAAACATATTGTGTAGATATGGGTTCCCTAAACTACCTATGTCAGAAACTATGATTACCACGAACACCACATCTTAATGAAGAGGAACCTGAAGCCCAAAACGAAGCAGACAGAATTAAAGCAAGATCGGATGCTCTTCGAAAAGCAATGATGGATGCCAAGATAAAATTAAAACCAGTGTGGGATTTTCTCAATGGCCCCAAAGCATCCTTTGACAACTTGTCAGAGCTGCTGACAAAGTCTAATTTAACCATGGTTGACTACAGTGACTGTGCTTACGCATTGTCAAGTTCTAATGTGATTATGCAGAAGCGTGAACCAAACGAGTGTTGGGTCAATGAATATAATTCTGATTTGCTGAGAGCATGTTATGCAAACATGGATATTCAGTACGTTCTTGACCCGTTCTTGATAAAAACAAGGAAGACAAAATAAAGAACATAATGCAGACCTACTCTAAACACAGGCAAGTAAGCGCTCAGGAGTCTGTGGCACGAACATGCAGCTTACCGTTGAAGAAGTGTTCACATAGCATTTTGTTTATACCAACGGATGATGATGCACTGAAAATGAGTCTGCCCCTTAGTGCCTTACACATCAAAAATCCTGTTTCAGAGAATATGTGGATGTCAGGCATAATAGACAAATACAGAGCAAGGACTGAAACTGTGGAGTTTGAAAAGATATGTCAGCAGAATTCGCCTCAAATTACCGTATTGTGTATGGCCGTCAGACTAAAGGCAAAAATGTTCACCGACTGCTCAATGACATGGGATTTATTCAGAAAATAACTGTTGGTAAGGCTGCAGTTATCAGATATGCTCGATTTTCGGAGGAGAAACAACCAGAAAAACTTTACGGAAGATTGCTGAAACTTTATGTGCCACATCGTGTCAACGCACAGCTGAAACCTCAAAGATACCCTACATATGAGCAGTTATACAAGAATGCATTTGTGGAACTTCCTGCATACCCTGGTCTTCTGTTTCCTGTTTGTGCAATTGTCAAAGCACACCAGCAGAAGTTTGAAAAGAAGTGAACGAAGCTTTTGAACAGTTGCAACAGCAAAGACCAATTGAGAATGCATGGACAGCTTTTGCACCTGAAGTTGAAGCGGACCGTTTAGAGTGTACTGCAGAACAAGGAGTCGATACAGAGGAAGAGAATGAAGATGATGTTCCCGAATTCCAGATTGTTTGTGGAGGAGACAGAGTCGTACCAAGAATAGAGGCACTGCAAATGAGTGTTGACTTTGTGAGGAAGATGTTTCGCAGTCTAAATAAGACTCAGGCATCTTTATTTTACACTGTCCGCAAGTGGTGCCTGAGATGTGTTTGGGGTCAGAATCCTGAGCAGTTCTTTTAGTTTCTATCAGGTGGAACTGGCTGTGGAAAATCACATGTCATTAAATGCATATACACAGAGGCAACCAAGATTCTACGACAACTTCCTCGACTCTGGGAGGATGGAGAGCTCTCTATGCCTACTGTGCTTTTTGCTGCATTTACAGGAACTGCAGCATTTAACATCTCTGACAAAACACTGCATTACATTTGAAAACTCCCAAGGAATTTAAAGCCACCTTATCAAGGACTTGGATATGCCCTGGATGAAGTGAGAGGAGAATTATCTAATGTGGAGATTCTTATCATTGATGAAGTGTCCATCGTTTCAAAGCATCTGTTTGCCTATATAAACTGGAGATTTCAACAGATCAAAGGCACCAAGAAACCTTTTGGTGGCATCTCTGTTCTTGCTGTAGGAGACTTTTACCAACTGCCACCTCTCGGTAAAGCTAAACAACTCTGTGTGTATGAAGACAACGTATTAGACTTCTGGAAGGACAATTTTCAAATGATAACCCTGACAGAGATCATGTGTCAGAAAGAAGACCTTACTTTTGCTGAACTTTTGAACAGGCTGCGAATAAAGCAAAAATCTAAAGCTCTTAGTGAAGATGATAGAGTTTTGCTTCTCCAAGCTGTGACGGACACTAAAGATTGCCTGCATCATGCACTGCACATATTTGTTACCAACAAGGAAGTGAACAGGCACAATGCTGAAATTGTCTGTGCTCTTCACACCATTGATTTTGAAGATTACAGGAAAGACCCTAGAACAGGAGAGATGAAGAGGAAGAAGAAACCTGTCAACAGTAAAAAAAGATGACCTATTTGACACCATTCAACTCGCAGTCGGAGCGTGTGTTATGGTGACTTGGAATCTGGATGTTGAGGATGGTATCGTTAATGGCAGTTTTGGGCAGAGTAGCAACATCGTCACCAAAACAAGAGATGGAATAGCCATAGTAAAGATGCTTGGACTTCAGCTGGACAATCCAAATGCAGGACAGAATCATCGCAGAAAAATACAAGGTGAAAAAGTATAGTTTACATTGAGAGGTCAGATGAAAGCCTGAGAAAAGGAGCTGTAAGAAGACAATTCCCCATTAAGTTGGCCTATTCCTGTACCACTCACAAGGTTCAAGGGATGTCGATGCAGTCTGCTGTGGTGTCTTTGAAGCGTATTTTCGTGCCAGGAATGGCATATGGTGCCCTCAGCCGAACAACCTCGTTACGTGGACTACACATTATGGACTTCAATGAAAAGATATATGCTGATCCTGAAATCACAGCATCATTACAAAACATGACAAGAGCATCATTCAAAAGGTATTGTGCCTTTTTTGCAGCAGACAAGGGAAACTAACCAGCTCCAAACACTTTCAGTCATCCATCAGAACACAGAAGGACTGTCCTCTCACATTGAAGACATCAGATTTAATCATGAGCTGCGACTATACGACATTCTTTGCATAACGGAAACTTGCTTGTCCGGATCGTTCATTTCACCAAATCTCCAGCTGGAAGGATACAAAAGGTTTACACGCAACAGACATGTGTCGTACTCGACACATACAGGATTCGCAAAGAAAGATGGAGGTGGAGTCACAATATATTGTAAAGACCATGTTCAAGCTCAGGTCAGGCAGTACATACAAAATGTCACTGACCTGAGGTTTGTCGCTATCAAAATTAACACTTTAATGAAAGCAACGATTGCTGCTGTGTACAGGCAACCACATTTAAGTCTTGGAGACTTCTTGCCAAACTTGAAGAGCTTATTGCATTACTTGGAAACAATGAATGACCATCCAGTAATTGTCTGTGGAGATTTCAATGAGGACCTGCTATGTACAGGAAAAAACCTATACTGGAGTTGTTTCAATCGAAAGGAAACATGCAAATGATCTTAACATCAACGACTGAAAAGCACACACTACTGGATCACATTTATATCTCTCATCCAGACATCTACCTTCACTGTGGTGTGTTACAGAGCTATCACAGTTATCACAATCCTGTGTACTGTATTTTGCAGTCATGAAGACTTGCGGTTGGTGCGTATGGTCTTGTTGAGGCATTATGCCACATAATACCGGGGACACCGAGCATGTATTAACTATGCCAGTGACTCTATTATAGCCTCACCAAACTGATTTGTGGCTACTGGGCAAGTGGACTGGAAACAGGATAGTGAGAGCAGCAGCATCATAGGCAGACAGGACACTATGAGGAACACCCTGAAGATGACATGAATAAGACAATGAGGTAAAGCTAGTAAAATACACTTTTATAATATATTTGGCTTTGAGCTCTTCTCTGTTTAGTTTTTAAACAATTGTACCAATTTTGGTCCATAAATCTTTAAAAAGTATCATTTTTAATTTAAATTTGTGTTTGACATTATTTGCTCAGTATATTATGTAGTGCCCAATTTTTAATTACCAGTGTATGTGCCTTTCCGTATAGTTGTAGGAAGAGTTTGCATACAACAGCACTGTTATTCTGAAACAACACAATAAAATGGACAATTCTTTCCAAGATGGGATATGATTCTGCAGTTTACAGTCTGAAGCTAAGCGTTTTGCCTTTTAATTTTAATCATTATAATACACTAATATGTCATAACCATATATGTAGGGAAATGTTAAACAGTCACAATGAATTCAAGTGTAATTTAGGTGTTGATTTTGATGTCTTTCAGAAACTGGACAATTGAAGTGAGAAGAACAATCAAGAGGGGCAGACTGAAGAATCAAGTGTGCTGCGGCACTGATGAGAAAGACAATATGGATAGCAGCATATGCGGTAAGCATGGGGTTAGAATTGTTTAAATTATAAATGCACAATGAATACACAATACAAACCATATCTGTTAGCTTTGTGTGTGTGTGATAACTTTGGAAGACATTTGTGACTATACTTTTGGGAAACAAATTTTGGTCATAATATTGATGTCCTATTTAAGTTATTATTGTCATATGGATCCAGTTTAATTTCTGAGTATTAATTGTGAATTTACTTTCATTTGTTTGTGTGTGTGTGTGTGTGTGTGTGTGTGTGTGTGTGTGTGTGGTGTTCCTATTATTAGTTCATACATTCCATGCCCATAGGAGAGGACCAATGTGTATGGCATTAAGGACCACAGGAAGGACAGTGCTGAAGATTTTAGAAGCACACTAATAGAATGGTAAAGTTTACATAACAGCATCATTAAGGTCTTGTGTTTCAGTTCATTTTATTATATCCTTTATGTGTTTGTTCAGAGTAATGAATGTTACTTTAATGTGAAACCTGTATTTTGTGATTGATCTTTAACACATTTAGTCAAGATACAGGCAGGGTAGGTGCACAAGCTCCAGTGGAGATGCAGAGGACCAGTGGACAGAGTTGAAGTGGCAGCGCCAGGGAGGACATGCGTGATTAGAAGAGCAGTGGGAGTTAGCAAGCAACACAGACATAAAAAGAGAGATAGAGGTAAAAAGACACCTGATGTGTTGCATTGTTTTAATTTTGAGGTATTTTGTGACTGTTTTGCTTTAAATAATGACATCAAATTAGATCTTCAAATTCTTACAAATTTAGATCAATGAGGGTTTCAGTACGAGAAATTTTAAATAGCCTTTTCGATGTTTAATGTTTTACATGCCTTCACAGTCTCTTTTAATCATTGTTTAGTATACTGTATGTGTATGTGTTTACTGTATTTGTGTGTATAGTGTAAAAGCAAACGCTAAAATATACTGATCGATCACAAATAAAAATAACTTGAGTAATTGAGCTCATAATCTAGTGTCGTTTCCACGTGCATCTCAGTCACAGATCAGAGATCATCAGCTCAGCACGTGAAAATGGCCTCTATTCATGTTTTACTGTGACATCAAGTAATATAACTTGACATACAGTATGTTGATCTGTTTATGATCTTTGATATTGTTGTGATATTATTGCCCGCAGCGTAAAGCGAAAGAAACTTTTTGTTAATTACGCGCTACATTTGGAACTCCATTATGCGTTTCAGTAGTTCGTATGTTAATGTTATCTTGTGTTGACGCAGTAAACGTATTTGGCTTGCTGTCCGTATACTGGAGGGCTTGGAGCTCGAGACTCGAGTCCTGATCCCCCCCCCCCCCGGGCTTTACTTATTTAGATAATGAATCTAGAGAATAGGTGGAGATGGGATGGAGGTGGGATGTCAGGAGAGTTGTCACAGGAAGCAGGTAAGCAGCAGTCAAAATTTTGAAACAATTGACTGAAATGTTTCTCATGATCTTAAAAATCTTTTGATCTGAAGGCGTATGCTTAAATGTTTGAAATTAGTTTTGTAGACAAAAATATAATTGTGCTACCATATTAATTTATTTCATTATAAAACTACAATTTAATAAATAAAAAAAGCATTTTTGAAATTGATGACTTGGACCAAATAATAAAGAAAAGCAGCCAATAAGTGCCCAACATAGATGGGAACTCCTTCAATACTGTTTAAAAAGCCCTCAAGAATACTGTTTAAAAAGCCCTCAAAAATACCTCAAGAAGTTGGTTGAGAAAATGTCAAGAGTACATGTCTGCAAATTCTAGGCAAAGGGTGACTACTTTGAAGATGCTAAAATATAACACAGTTATTTTGGATTTTGTTTAGTCACAACATAATTCCCATAGTTCCATTTATGTTATTCCATAGTTTTGATGACTTTACTATTATTCTAAAATGTAAGAAAAAAAATAATAATAAAGAATGAGTAGGTGTTTCAAAACTTTTGACCGGTAGTGTATATACTCCTGCTCGTGGGCTGTGATTTGTCTGATTAAAATTAACATGCTCCTCCCGAACCTCTGTTAATTAACTCCAATTCAGTAGTTCGAATGTTAATGTAATCTTGTGTTGAAGCAGTAAACATATTTGGCTTGCTGTCTGAATACTGGAGGGCTCAGAGCTCCCAAAAAGGTGTTAAGATGAAAGAACAGTACCATGAATATGGCAGGAAGTATTTAGGACAGCAAGCCAGCAACAATTCTGTTTGGTAAATTGGCCTGGCGGATGCTTCTGAATTGTTCTTCCCCCCAAAATCTGTACAGAGGGAGTGCTTTAAGCATTTGTTGAAGGTGTGTTCTTGTACGATTGCTGGTTGAGAGGGCTACGCTGCAATTCGAACGAGAGACCACCACTCGTCATAGAAGTGGGTGGGCTCATGGTATGCAAACAGGGAAGGTGAAAATGAGAGTTGGCTTGTGCTGCGTTCGAAAGGGAGGGCTCACACTGCGATTCAAACGGGAGACTGATCCATAGAGAGAGAAGCAATTGAATGGGGAAAATGAAAACGAGAGGGACGGGGCTTGTTTGCAGGGGTAGCCTCACTCAATGGACTACCCATAGATAGGGAAATATGGTGCTTTGAGAAGAGGAGGTGGTGACCGCTATCTCCTGTAATGCTAGCTGCAGCTGCTGAGAAGCGAAGACAAAAAGGCTTTGGCGGAAGCATGGTAAAATGCTGCTGCGGCAGTAGAGTAAAGTGGGCCTCCTGTGGGAAGGAGCTCCTATGGGAGCGTTGCTGTGTTTCCATTGCTGTAGATGCACTTGTATGAAAGATTTATTAACACATGTAATGGAAGCAAAGGTTAGTTTGTTCTTACCTGTAGTGGAGCAAATGGTTAGTTAGGAATACGTAAATGTATTACCTTTATATACGTCTGTAAGGGAAGCAAAAGGTTAGTTATGGAAAACGTGTCAATTACGTTCATATGCAGCTTTGAGAAAAGCATAAATTTTGTTAAGAATACAACTTTATTACGTTTGTCATGGCAGGGCACTGTTGCTGCGGTATTAAGTAGGGCACAAAAGACTTCATTAGAATCATCAACACCTGTAAGGGAAGCAAAGGTTAGTTTGTACTTACCTGTAGGGGGAGCAAATATTAGTTAGGAATATGTACCTTTATATACGTCTGTAAGGGAAGCAGAAGGTTAGTTATGGAAAACGTGTCAATTACATTTATATGCAGCTTTGAGGGAAGCGAAAGTTTAGTTAAGAATACAACTTTATTATGTTTGTCATGGCAGGGCACTGCTGCGGCATTATTAAAATGCAAAAGGGGTGATGCTGTGGCATAACTGAGAGTATGCGGACAATGCTGCAGCAGTATCGAGCGTGGGCGGGTGCTGCAGCACATTATCTGGTGGGGCACTGTGGCTGCAGTATCAAATAGGGCACACATAGTTTAACACATTTAGGTGTCGGGCCACGGTTAACGGGAAAACCTAAAAGGCTGTTAAGATTACTACACCACCACTGCACTTGAACAGGAGAGCTCATAATGCGTTTCGGATGGGAGAGCCCACAGAATGAATGACATGAAATCTCACACTGCATTCGAATGGGAGAGCCCACCCTGTGATTCGAACGGGAGAGCCTGCATTGCGGTCGAACAGGAGGGCCCACACTGCGATTCGAACGGGAGAGCCTGCGACCAATGTGCTGAAGCTCACACTGCATTCGAACAGGAGAGCCCACACTGCAATTTGATGGGAAAGCCTGCATAGCGTTCGAACGGGAGGGCCCACACTGCATTCAAATGGTGGCTGGCGCAGAGTAAAGAACCTTGCTGAATAGTGGTTTGTGATGGATATATATTTATGAGCTGTGCCCCTCGAATTTTAATAAGAGGAAACATAAGAGGAAACAGGAAACATGATTGCGGTGTTGTGGGAGATTTAGTGGCAAGGCCTAAAAGGTTCTGCAGTTGCGGCACCTGGAAAAAACACATTTGCGCTGCTTTGCAATGTGGTGGAAGTTTGTAGCATGGCCCGAAGGACACCGCAGTTGCAGCACCTGTACAGCACATTTGTGCTGCTTTGTGGTGTCGTGGGGGTTTGTTGCATGACCCAAAAGATGCAGCAGTTGTGGCAAATGGACAGCACATTTGTGCTGCTTAGGGATGTTTTGAGCCGAAGGCAGAAGCACCGCAGTTGTGCTTTCTTAACTAAAATGGTTGCCATCTTTGGCTCCTCGGTAGGTAATGGTGAAGTCTTGGAAAGACACCTAGATAGAGAAAGTGAGAGGTAAACCTGCGTACAATCCAGTGACGGGAATTTAAATGGGCTCTCGCAGAGACCTGCTGGAAATAATATTGGTGAGACCCTGCACAGTAAATTTGTCAGAGTAAAATTTACTCAAATTGAAGAAAATTTTACTCTATGCCAGATAACATTTGGTCCCTCTCTGAAAAGAGTAAAAGTTACTCTTTTGATAGAGCCGTTTTTCCAGAGTTAATTATGCTCAATTTAGTGATAATATTTGACTCTTTCCTGTGATATTTGACTCTATTTAGTGTTTTTTTTAATCAACTCTCGTACAATTTTACTCAGTTCAGAGCTAAAAGAAACTGACTCTGCTACTTTTTAACTCTGTTCAGAGGATCTTCAAATTTACTCTGCCACAATTTACTTCCCCTCCAGAGTTGTTTATCATCAATTATGAGTGAACTACAAAGAATAACTCTATCCAGAGTTATTCTTCTGAATTACAACATTCATGTTTTACCCTCAAAAAGCCCTAAAATATAAATGAAAAACTTGCTTTTCAGTCTGAAAATAAAATCAACAACAAACTGTATACTCATGTCTCACAATTTTATTTTTCAAGCACCTGTTTAAACAATATTACACTTACACTTAATTCACTTGTGATCATAAAAAAAAAAATAATGAAAACAATAATACTAAAAAAAAAAAAAATTGTGATAGTGATAATGTAAGGGAGAAGACGAAGAAGAATTACATGAAACAATATGGTACAATATACAAATCAGAATCACAACCATAAGACATCAGAATGTCAAACAACTTGTGGTGCAAAATATCCGTAATCTCCAAAACAGAAGGTGCTTCTGTGGTATGTGCAACTTTGTAAGCATGGATATGTTCAGCTAAACAAAACGTTTTCAGTGCAGTTGTTATCAAAAGTACCTGCTCATCTTTGATAACAATATTCTGGATTACATGAAATACAGGCATGTCATTCTGAACTTGAACACAAACCGCTAACCCTAACCGATAAGTATTTCCACAGCGCTTGACCCATTTCACATTTAGGACCTTAGTCCACATAGGTACATTAAGTTTCTCAGCCATCTCAGCACCAACTTCCATTTCATTCAAGGGGGCCATTTTCCCAGGACCTAATTTCATGTCATTTGGATCAAATGTTTGCCAAATGTAAGCCATTTGGCACTAGTGTTTCTTTGCTAATGTTTTCGTTATGTTTTTAAAGCTTTTCAACTGCTTTTTAAAAAAGTTATGCTTCGCTTCGTAACGCATGCACCAACAATGTAGCAGTGGTCCAATTTTCTGCATACAACTGGGGTAATGCACCATAAAATGATGCTTTGGCAACAAGTTCTTATCAGGAAACAAACGCTTAAACAAACTGTGGTGCTCTGCAATCAGGTGTTTCAAATAAATGGTGATACCAGTGGATATAACTGAAGAAAACACTATATTGACTATCTGAAGCAATAAAATGAACAAATACCAGTGCTGATCATTAGGACGCACAAGATCTCCGAACATAATGGGTAGATGACGCAGTAAACACCAGCTCTGAGTGGCATTTAAGCCCAGGTCATTGGAACCCTCTCTTAATGCTACACCAGGAGGTTTGTTGTTTTGTTCCATGAAGCCATAATTAAAACTCTGAATTCGTCTGTGTACTTCTGCTGATGTGGTGTAATTGTCAATCAGGTGCTGAATAAGTAATTTCATCTCATATTGTGCAACCCCCTCTAATATATCATGCATGATATCAACCGAAAAATTTGCAGTGGTGTGGAAATATTGCAAAGAATTTAAAAGGCAAGACTTTTTTACTCCCATTACATAAGGTAGACTGGGATTGCTCTGCATATTCTGACAGTGTTCAGCATGAAGTTCTTTAGTTCGCACTGACATCTTTGGACTATCTTCACTGAACTCTGTCTGAAAGTCTTCTTTCTCTAGTAGGCAAAAGCGGCAACAGTACCTAGCACTAAACGATTCCACAAAACCAAATAAAGAATGGACACCGAGGTTGTCACCAGTAACTTGGACAATGGTTCCATAAACTGTATGATCAAATAAAGGAATCTGAATTCCATTGGTTTCCAGTGTTGAGATATCCTGGACAAGCGGCCCTAGTATTTTATCAAACCCATAAGTTTTGATATCTTGTGCATGAAATAAAGCAACTAAATGGATATTTAGTAAACTCGAGTTGTATTTAGGGGAAATATTTCTAAGGGTAAAATAGATAGCTCCTAACTTATGTATTCCTCGTTTTGATCCAAGGGGGTTTGAGCATTCAAATTCATCAAAAAAAAGCTGGATCTGAACTGCATGTCTTTGTTTTGAGAAGAGCGCATGATTCTTAAAGAATTCTCCATCGTGTATGTCATAAAGACAATTTGGTCTTTGTTGTGAATCTCTCGTCATCATATCTTTAATGTTAGGGTGCTTATAAATGGACTGTAATGTCTCAAGAATTGGTATATATACAAATTTATCCTTAACAATGGTTTGGGCATAAGTTCCAGTTGTTCTGTTACGCCGTGTAGCAAATCTTGTTCCGAGAACATATTCAACAGGATCTATTTTTCCCCATTTCTCTGAAAAGTACTGAATTCTCTTGCTCTCAGTGTTTAATGCCACAAAAGGATTTTGCATTTTTTCAAAACACTGATCAATTTGAGACTCAACAGCACTCTTTATGGGCTCCTCTAAAGATAGGCTGTTTTTCACAGATTCTTGAGTTTGACTATGAACGTCTCCAATCACTTCTTCTAGAGCACTAACAACATAGTTAATAGTTGTCTCTGCGACACCAGCAACTTTTAGTTCAGCTACCACTGTTGCACAACTGTTTACTATATTTGTTTTTAAGAGTACAGACTCACAAGGTGAATTTTGGTTTGGTAAAACACCTACATCCCCTAATGAAATGGAGTTGGTGGTGGATGAGCTTTCACCATAATCGGTGCGTGAACTGTCAATTGCACAACACTTGCTGAGATGCTTTCGTAATCCAGAAAAACTATGGTAAACATGTGAACAACCTCTTTGAGCACATTTTAACTTCAGACTTTTTCCTGGACAAAGGCCATGAACTAACTTAAAGTGCCTTATAAGGGCATTGGCACTAGCATGCCCCCTTTTACAAATGAAACAATTCATCTGCTCACTGGAGCATTCTAGCTCTCAACTCAGCCACTCTGGGATTCACCTTGGTGGTTTCAACATCTATGTCATAGACAGTGGTTTGCAGAAAGCTAAACACATTGGTCAATTCCTGACAGTATGAGGTGCCAAAGACAAAGTGAGCTTTGAAAAGCTCATCAACACAGGCTAGTGAATTAGAGGCCTTACAGGGTAGAGCATGTTGGTCAATTACAATAAAACAAGACTGGACCCTACTTCTCTTCGGCCCAACAACAAGTAGATATGGCTGGAGACTCTCTCCAATGCTATCCAAGTGCCCTTGGATACTGGTTCCGGTCTGTAAAAGAATGAAAACACATTAGTGCCAATGTGACTTAACAGATAAAGTCAATATACAGCATGAATAAAGATACAGTGATGTCTTCCACCAAAGTTTCTCTATTACATACTTCCAACAGATTGTTACTAAGTATGTGTTAAGTAGAAAAGAATAGCACAAGAACAATAATTTAAAGGACAGGTGATCTTTAAGAACCTGTATGAGAAGTAAGCATGTTCAAGGTCACATAGTAACACGACATTATGAACTAGTGTCATTTGATCAGCTTCATCAGTAGCTTCACCTTGATGAATTTCACAAGACAATCACATGCTTGTCTAGCTGAGATTTTTCCCGGTCTTTTGCGGCCTTGACTTGAGGGTGGCAAAAGGTGAACCAGCATCAGAATGGAAGACATATCGCTGTCCCAACCTGGAGACACGGAAAACAAAATAAACAAAAAAATAATAAAAAATAGGCTTTTAGGTTTGGTTTTTAGGTAGAAGGGGTTGAACATACCCTCCTACTCATTTTAACTTGACTTATCTTCAACTTGGATGATGTGCTGGTATAAATACATTAACCACTCCAGTACCTTAGTTTATACTGCACACAGATTCAGTATTAACAGCACATTCATGGCCAAGTCTTGATGACAACAGATGTGTGGATGAATTAAGGTGAAACCTCTACAGATACTGAAATGCGGTCATACAGTTAAACTTTATCTACAACATGTCAACCATGCGTCCCAAATGAAAACAATTTCAAACTGTAAATCTGCAACTCCTGTACTAGGCCTTTGAGAAAAGATCAGGGTAGAAATGTTAGAGAAACAGGTAATTATCATTCTAACAGTTTACCCATTGCAAGTCTGTGTTGCATAGCTTGCATATGAATCATGCATGTCTAATGGGTAAAGTTGTGACCAAAATTGAAACTCTATATATCTGAATAAAGCTATGCTTTTCATGAATGCATAACTTCCTCTAAAACAATTTAGGGTATAGCACAATAGTTACCTTCTTCAACTTCAGTGGCTTCAGCATTTTGGATGAGGTCTTGGAGCTCACTAGTCTGTGTGAGGCCACGGCTCTGTGCAATAACCTGTGGTTTTATGTTGGTAGACCACTTCTCCAACAACTTTGCAGAGGTCGCATCACCAAATAGAAGTCCAAAATCTTGATCAATCTGTACAAAATAACAAAGATAATTAAAGTAGGTACCACAGTAGGAACTCACTTTGTTTACCTAACGAGTCTGTGTTACTGCAGAACAACAATAGCACTTGATTTCATATTTGTTTGTTTGTTTAAACAATTGAAGTCTCACATACCAAGCCTGGTATATCCATGAATCGCGGGAAAATGGATAGAATATCAGATGCCTCTTTAGGGTCGTGCAGCATCTTCTGGCGATAGGCCAGTGTTAACCTCATCTTTTCCTTTACCACTGCCTCATCAGCTGTATGCTTCATCAGGGCAATTGCTTCCTGACACTGACGTTCATCATTCAACCAGCTGTCTTCTTTGTAGGGATCCCTGTCAGCAGTTGGCCCACCTGAAAGTGTTTAAGACAATATGAAAACCACATTTGTAGTCCCTTTTCTTTCCAAAGCACAACATACCAACACTAGATACATGACAGGAAATAACATGGAAAACATGCATATATCCTAGAGTGACATTTAAATTTGCCCAACGCTGATGATTATGCAAAGCATGTTTGCATTTAAAAAGAACAGCGCTTATATACTATGTAACTCTTGACCTCATTCACAATATGACTTAATGACAGACCAATTTGGAACAAAAGAATACTTCAAAGACAAGTCACAAATGTTAAGATGAGTAAAATAATCAAGTTGTATGTTCATTTGAAAAAAAAAAAAAAAGTTATTCAAGCCTTGCAGCCAAGCTAATAAAAGCACTGACTAAACATCAAATATTGCACCTGTCTGTGGTTGCCGTGGGCGTTTCATCCGTCCCTCTGATCCTTCTTTCTGCAGCGTTTTAATTCTCCATGCCAAATATCCACTTCCATCTTCTGCATTGTAATAATGCTCCTATGACCAGAACAATACACAGACCTAGTTGTTATACATTACACGACTAAGGAAATAAATGCCATATCAATTATAATGTAGATAATCTTTACTCTGAAATATACAGAGTATATCCTCCTCCTGTAAATCAAAAAGATTGAGAGGCAAAAGCTACTTACATAACCAAGTTTGCTCCTGGGGTCAGCCAAGTATGGGAATAGGGAGATGATTCCCTTCGCATATTCTTCCTTCAAACGTCGGGAAGGGCTTGTTCTACACACAAAAACATAAACCAATTACAACCCATAACATCATAAACATCAATTTACAAATTACTGTATGAACATCCTACCCATGTTCATTTGTCAAATGTGCTACCAAGATTTTCACCATGTCACGTCTTCTGCCATCTGACAGACTTTTAGTGCGAGCGTATTCATTTATGACCTTCTCGCCTCCAGGGCTGCTCTTTAGGATATCTTCGACCATCTGGAGAGGGAAATGATGTAATATTGAGCAGAGATGAGAAATTAACAACTGACAAGTGTATATAGTTCCAAATATCTTTACTATTTAAGTAATTCTATATAGATGTAATTCAGAGGCAAGATTGGTGATCCTTACTTGGGCAAGACGACGTTCCTCAGCTCGATTTTTTTCAGGAGGACTTCTAATCAACATTGCTGTGTCATCAGACTCTGATGTGCCCCCAGCATCTCCTAATGAGCTTGAGCTTAAAGAATCTTCAATATAAACCATATCAATGGTCTGATTATCTGTTCATACTACTTTGATAGCATGCTACACAGCTATTAAGAATTAGTCCAATAGACATATTAGCCTGTGCAAATCAGTGAATTGGTGAATATTGCTGAGAATAAACACAAAACTTAATAAGCATGTCAAACAATTTACCATCAAAACTTGCTGTGCCTGGGATGAAAATTTCTAGGACACCAAGGTCTGGTCGTGTCAGCAGATATTTAAATGCTTCCTCATCAACTTCTGTCTTCGAGTCATCAAAGACTTTAACGTCCATTGTAGGAAGATCAAATTTCTTGGCAACTGAAGGAAGACAAACCATTGGCAAATTGACAAAGGACAGCAATGCCAAAAAACACAAACAGTTGTTTTTATACCCCATAAGATACAATCATACACTTATTTTATTACTATTAAAAACTAATTTTTCAGAGGGAAAATTATTAAAGATTTTAACAATGTTAAAGTTTGTTATTTCTCACCACATTCCAAAAACATCTGAAATGTAAAAGGTGTTGGAGAAAAAATATATTTCTTGCTATCTTTGAACTTCACTCTGACAACATTGTTGGTTTGCATCCTGAAGGAACCAAAAAGACAAAGTTAAACAAAAGGTGATAACACTCACAATCAGATGAAAAAAAGAACATTCGGTAACCCTTTAGAATACTGTTCGGTCATTAATGAATAACTACTCAGGAACAAATGAGTAATGCACTATTAACATTCTAGTAACTACTATTAACTATCAAGAAATTCTGATTAACGAATTAGTAAGAAATAGCGTTCAGTTGAATGAGGTAGTTCACTATTAGCTACTCAATAACTATTTTTTCATACCTCCCAGAGGACTACTAAGAACTACTGTATACAAGTTCATAATTAATGTGAATAATGTATAATATAAGGTAATGGTAACCCACTAGTAATGACTCAAGTATTACCAAATCCATCTGAAAGAATTACTATTCAAAATCTTACTAAAATCTCAAAAACTTAAGTCATTACTAGGGGGTTATCATGCTTTTCACTTTATAATACTGATCCAAATAATAAGTAGTTCCTTCTGAAGGATGTAGTAGGGTAACACTTGAGTCATTACTATCCAAAACCTTACAAAAGACTCAAAAGTTTACAGTGACTTCAGTCAATATTAGGGAGTTATCATGCTTTTCACTTTAGAATACTGATCAAAATAATTAGTAATTCCTTCTGAAGGATTTGGTAATACTTGAGTCATTACTAGTGGGTTATTTGTTCCTGTGTTTCCCATTATTCATTAATGACGGAACAGTATTCTAAAGTGTTACCAAACAGGCATTAGTGCACTACACAACATTAATTATCTTTGTTCACTAATGTGTTTTTAATTTGTAATAACTGTCTAATAGTTCTGTTAAGGCATGGTGCTCAATGCTCACCCACATAAAAATTGCCTCCAGCAATCCAATTAAGGCTAACGTTAACTTAACTCTTTACAGAGTCAAGTACATGTGGTGCACAACTCGAGCCGCTGGTCACAATAGTTTAGTGGACAAACATTTGATAGGCAGCTAGCTAGTTTCACTGTTGTCAATTAATGTTCATGTAATCTATATGTTAGCTTTTTGCTTTCAATATAACTTTGCTTAACTTAGTTCTTGAGGCCAGCTTAAATTAAGGTTAGGCTATGTGTTTGCCTCCACAGTGAAGCTAACATTAAATTAGCTAAAGTAGGTTTTAGTAAAGTTTTGGTGCACCACAGCATCTAACAAGTGATTAGTGAATTTTCCTCATTAGCTAGCATTGTGTCGAGCACTAACGTTCACGTTAAACTTCGCATCAAGTTAACATGAGAAAGCTATCTCTATAATATTCAAAAAACGTGGCAAACTGATCTCAAAACAGAGGCGAATATTATGAAAATGAATAAGACTTTGAAACTTTACTTACTTTAACATCCAGTAGAAGCGCAACTTCTCTTCTAAACCCACAAACGGCAGCGATCGCGATGGCCGTGACGAACAGTAATGGCGGATAAACTAAACTTTGGGAGGATAATTTTGGGGAGGAGTCACAGTTACTCTTTAATTTCGCTCCCACTCTACTGACACATTTTACTCTGTACACTCAAAATAGAGCAAAAACAACTATTTTTGAGGGGAAAAAAATTAACTCTGGAAAAACTACTCTGCCATTTTTCCTGTGTGAGGAAGGCGCAATTTCAGGCGTTGCTGTAGAAAAGACAAAATAATCATATTTAGGTGAAACTTTAGAAAAAAATGTGCTAGGGAATACAGTACATCTTCATAACCAATGTGAAAAAATAGCATAAAATGATCTGAGAAATAAGAGCTTTGGCTCTGTACAGCATCATTGAAGGATTCACTTTAGGCCATTCGCTCTTTAGGAGTATAACTCTCACCAGTAGTACAATTACTTTTTGCATAGGAAATGCATCGCATAGAAATAGGTGTGAATTATCTAGGAATGCATTGAGTTGCAGCTCTGCACTGCTTACAGAAATGCAGGAGATATGCATCGTTGAAGGATTCACTTTAGGCCATTCACTCTTTAGGATATAACTGTCACCAGTAGTACAGTTACTTTTTGCATAGGAAATGCATCGCATAGAAATAGGTGTGAATTATCTAGGAATGTATTGAGTTGCAGCTCTGCACTGCATACAGAAATGCATAAAATAATCTGAGAAATAAGAGCTTTGGCTCTGTACTGCATGCAGATATGCAGGAGAAATGGACTTGCAATCATTACTGAGGGATACACTTGTGGTCATTCGCTCCTTAGGAGTATGACTGCCCCCTGCTGTACCCCTGCCTGGGTATGTTCGTGGGAAATGGGCGGGGCCGAATGCTGGAAAGACTCTCATGTCAGGAGAGTTGTCACAGGAAGCAGGTAAACAGCGGCTTATATACTCCTGCTCATGGGCTGTGATTTGTCAGATTAAAATTAACATGCTCCTCCCGAACCTCTGTTAATTTACTCCATTTGATCATCCAGATCAAAGTGGATAAGTCTGCGACGCATGACCAAAGCTATAATAATGACAAACAGTTACAAATTATAATATATTGTGTAAAAAGTAGATCTCTTAGTGCAGACTCCACTAAATGTTCACTGATATAAAATGTTGTTTGTGCTGTCTGCCTTTGAATGCAAGTACTGTTGTTTGATTAGTATTCCATATTAACCATTTTATAGACTATAAAATATGTACAGTGTTTTGCCATCCATCCATCCATAATGCACTCACCTGATTAGCTGTTTTTGCACGATCTGGGGCATGTTTTAGGGTCACAGCAATCATTTCCCCCACACTCTGGGATTTTTGGTGTGGGTATGCCTTACTGCAGGCTCCTTGATTCAATACAGAGATCACAGTTATTAAAACTAGAACTCAGATGTAGAAAGTTCTATTCCAAAAGCATCAAACATTATATATTTTTTCAAAATAGACCATTAACTGCTATGAATATTTATGTACTGAGAACTAACAGCTTTTACATTTACAGTGTACATTCTTATTTACAACCTATTTACATTTCAAATAATTTTTGAGATCTTGGGGATTGACACAAACACATTATTAGTCATTAGTGGCAAGTTTTTAAACTTACGTATGATGACATCATTGATTAGGAGGTGCTGAAATTTAAGTTTTCCCTTTCTCCCTTTGTAACTGTACCGTCCCCATAAGGAGTTATCGCCAATTTTTTTCAGCATCCTCCTAATTCCACCTCCTAAACGGCCTCCACTCTGAAGACACAGATAACGAATCTACAAACAACAACAATCAGTAATTAAACACAAGAGTAAATGGTTTTTAAATTATTACAGGTTAACAATGATGAGTAATGTTGCTTGTGTTATGGCACATACCATCTTCTTTCGAAAGTCAGGATCAAAGCGCTGTTGTGTATGGCATCAAACAGTTACTTGACAATAGCAGCATATGTCAGCTGTCCTGGCCTGAAACAATACCCAACAATGGCCATATAATGTAATTTTTAATTTCATGTTATCACATTGCTTCATATTTCACGGCCATTCAAATGTGAAAATGATGGTAGAAGGTACACTCATGGCATCTAATATTTTATTTTATTCACTGAACATTCAAAAGAGTGTAGGAGAAAATGTAAAATGTGGGAAGAGTGAAACCAATTTTATTAATATATACAGGTGCATCTCAATAAATTAGAATGTCGTGGAAAAGTTCATTTATTTCAGTAATTCAACTCAAATTGTGAAACTCGTGTATTAAATAAATTCAGTGCACACAGACTGAAGTAGTTTAAGTCTTTGGTTCTTTTAATTGTGATGATTTTGGCTCACATTTAACAAAAACCCACCAATTCACTATCTCAAAAAATTAGAATATGTTGACATGCCAATCAGCTAATCAACTCAAAACACCTGCAAAGGTTTCCTGAGCCTTCAAAATGGTCTCTCAGTTTGGTTCACTAGGCTACACAATCATGGGGAAGACTGCTGATCTGACAGTTGTCCAGAAGACAATCACTGACACCCTTCACAAGGAGGGTAAGCCACAAACATTCATTGCCAAAGAAGCTGGCTGTTCACAGAGTGCTATATCCAAGCATGTTAACAGAAAGTTGAGTGGAAGGAAAAAGTGTGGAAGAAAAAGATGCACAACCAACCGAGAGAACCGCAGCCTTATGATTGTCCAGCAAAATCGATTCAAGAATTTGAGTGAACTTCACAAGGAATGGACTGAGGCTGGGGTCAAGGCATCAAGAGCCACCACACACAGACATGTCAAGGAATTTGGCTACAGTTGTTGTATTCCTCTTGTTAAGCCACTCCTGAACCACAGACAACGTCAGAGGCATCTTACCTGGGCTAAGGAGAAGAAGAACTGGACTGCTGCCCAGTGTTCCAAAGTCCTCTTTTCAGATGAGAGCAAGTTTTGTATTTCATTTGGAAACCAAGGTCCTAGAGTCTGGAGGAAGGGTGGAGAAGCTCATAGCCCAAGTTGCTTGAAGTCCAGTGTTAAGTTTCCACAGTCTGTGATGATTTGGGGTGCAATGTCATCTGCTGGTGTTGGTCCATTGTGTTTTTTGAAAACCAAAGTCACTGCACCCATTTACCAAGAAATTTTGGAGCACTTCAGGCTTCCTTCTGCTGACCAGCTTTTTAAAGATGCTGATTTCATTTTCCAGCAGGATTTGGCACCTGCCCACACTGCCAAAAGCACCAAAAGTTGGTTAAATGACCATGGTGTTGGTGTGCTTGACTGGCCAGCAAACTCACCAGACCTGAACCCCATAGAGAATCTATGGGGTATTGTCAAGAGGAAAATGAGAAACAAGAGACCAAAAAATGCAGATGAGCTGAAGACCACTGTCAAAGAAACCTGGGCTTCCATACCACCTCAGCAGTGCCACACCATGCCACGCCGAATTGAGGCAGTAATTAAAGCAAAAGGAGCCCCTACCAAGTATTAAGTACATATACAGTAAATGAACATACTTTCCAGAAGGCCAACAATTCACTAAAAATGTTTTTTTTTTTATTGGTCTTATGATGTATTCTAATTTTTTGAGATAGTGAATTGGTGGGTTTTTGTTAAATGTGAGCCAAAATCATCACAATTAAAAGAACCAAAGACTTAAACTACTTCAGTCTGTGTGTATTGAATTTATTTAATACACGAGTTTCACAATTTGAGTTGAATTACTGAAATAAATGAACTTTTCCACGACATTCTAATTTATTGAGATGCACCTGTACATATGGCCCCTGTTCTTTAAGGGTGCTTTCACACCAGTATTTTTGGTGTGTAACCGGGTCATAAACATTTCAACCCTTTTCTGTGAAGTATGCCAAACAATTTGTGTCTGTAGTGACAATATTTGGTCACATGTTTGTAGTTTGTCCATATCTATAGTCTCATTTGTATACATTTTGTCAAGCTTGTATCCTTTTACAGGTGAGAATCCTATTTGAGAAAATAAGAAATATTTGGGCTTACAGATAATTCTGAAAATATTTTAGGGAAAAATTATATTTCCATCCAATATTCTGCATGAAACTGTTATTCTTTATTATTATTATTATTATTATTATTATTATTGGATTAAAAAAAAAAAAGAAAAAAAAATGTACCTTATGTTGCAGCCTGACCAACAGTTTGCCAGTTTAAATGATGGGTGTAGAATGTGATACAGTCCAAGTTTACATGAGGATGTATGTCTTACCTGTATCTTTTTCATTTTCTTTTCCAGCAATTTCAGCATTGGACTCGTTTCCATCCTGTTTGGCCTCTCCTGCATTTGCTGTCATTTCTTGCATCTGATTCAGCAACTGTCATTCTGCATTTCTGTTTACTTACATTTTGAACCCTTAGCAATAATAAAAGTCTTAGGAGTTTTCCATTTGGGCTGTTGTCATACATTCAAGTTTGTTTTTCCTTGATTTAATGTGCTTGTGTGGATATTTGCTATGATGATAATTATTTATTTCACAGTACTTCATATATGGGAGCATGCAAAGACTCCGCATGAAAAAGAACCACTTATACACTGTGTCATATTAATCAAAATAAATATATCAGTATTGGCACTTTATATTTAATCAGTTAAAATATAACTTCACAATGGTGGATTCTTTCACTATTTATTTAGATTATGAAGCACACATTTAATTGACAATATTTAAAAGTATATATAGTAATGGTGGGAAAAATTATTTAATGAAAAAATTACAGGTGTCAGACCTTTTTATTTCTTTTAAATACAATAGAATTATTATAGTACAAATATAAGCAGGTTAAGTGGGATCTTTGTAATATAATAAGGATCAATATAAAGGCCATGTTTTACAGAATATTGAGTAGTTTCAAAACCAATATTAAGGAAAATAATATTTGTTCCATAGTAACTAGTTATTTTTATTAGTAAAACCATAGCAACCACAAAACCAAAACCATAGTAATGTCAATCTGCATAACAAAACATGGTTTCTGCATAAAATCCATTATCACAGTTAATTTAAGCGAATGTTTTTAAGGAATATCCACATTCCTTATGTTTAAATCCAATATGGGTTTATATTTTAGTTTAATTTTTCCTTTGTCTGAGTTGCAAGGTATCAGGTCTGATGATAAAAGGGAACACATGGGCGAACGGATTTTGCAAGTGTTGTTATGGAAATGTCAGATGAGGGACTATGTAGGGACGGTCGCAAACTCTGGCCCGGATGAAAATTGGACTTGTAGCGAACGTTCGGAACGTATAATAATACAATAGTATAATAATAATAATAGATTGATAATAGCAAATAGAATATGTAGTATAAAGAGTAGTATAATAGTCAATAACAAAATAGAAATAGTAAATAAAATAGTGAGTAGAGAACAGTACAATAATAGTATAAGTAGTATAATATAATACGATAGTATAATAATAATAGTAGGATAACAGCAAATAGTATATGTATAATAATAATAATAATATAATATATTGATAATAGCAAATAGTATGTAGTATAAACAGTAGTATAATACAGTCAATATTAAAATAGAAATAGTAAATAATCAATCAATATTTATAGAGCACATTTAAAAACAACCAAGGTTGACCAAAGTGCTGTACAATATAAAAATAATTACTACAATAGATAGAACAGACAACAAAATAAAATAACAAGTACTATAGCGAACTGCAATAATCTAGATGAGATGTTACAAAGTCGTGAATCATAGTTTGAAAATTACTCTTTGATAAAAAGGGTTTAACCTTAGTGAGTAGACAAAGGTGAAAAAAGCATGACTTTACAACAGTACTGATCTGCGTATCAAATTTTAGATTATTATCAAATTGGACACCCAGGCTTCTAGCACAGTGAGTTTTGTATGATGCAAGAGAACCAAGGTCCAGGTCAACAACGCAATTTTCCTTAGGCCCAAATAAGATAATTTCTGTTTTATTTTCATTTAGGTTTAGGAATTTGCTTTCAAGCCATAACTTTATTTCATTTATGCAGGCCATCACAGGTTGTAAGGGGTGTTGATCGTTATGTTTTAATAGAATATATATTTGAGTGTCATCAGCATATAAATGAAAAGTCACTCCATACTTATTGAAAATAGAAGCGAGAGGGAGCATATACAGGGAAAACAATACCGGGCCAAGGATTGATCCCTGAGGGACTCCACAATTTAGAGGTATACTAGAGGATGAGTGATGGCCAATATGAACAGTGACCACCTGTTAGTCAAATAAGAGCGGAACCACTGTAATACTGAACCACGAAGGCCCACTGATATTTCTAGATGGGTAAACAGGACCTCATGGTCAACTAAATCAAATGCAGCACTCAGATCTAGCAAAACTAAAGCCATGTATTTCCCAGAATCGGTCTCAGTAAAGATGTCACTTGAGACTCTTAAAAGAGCAGTTTCTGTACTGTGTAAGGCTTTAAAACCTGATTGAAAAATTTCATGGATAGAATTTACAGTCAAATAAGATTTTAATCAGTACAACTTTCTCAAGAATTTTTAAAATAAAAGGTAAATTAGAAATAAAAATTGGACAAAGATGAGGGATCAAGATTAGGTTTTTTTAAGATATGGTGACACCACAGCTTGTTTAAGGCATTTTGGGAAAGAGCCAGTGGATAAACATTTGTTGATAACCAATAATAGGCCGGTATCAAAGGTGTCAATAATTTGTTTAAGGTAAAAATGAGGAATAACATCCTGGGGACATATGGTTGGCTTTAGATGGTCAACAACATCTCTAAATAAGACCAAATCAATAGTCTCGAACTCAGACAAGGTGGAGAAGCATAATAGAGTGTAGGGCTTTACTGGTTGTTTAGATCAGTGTTACTATCAGAAATAATTAATAATTATTTCTGTAGTTATTAATCAATATTTAAATTAATTCATTGGATCTAACTCATTAAAACCTCATATGGGACTCCAGTAAATGTAGTGTGCTACGTTTAGGAGCAAGTTTGGTTATTAGCAATAATTAATAATTTCAAAGATAATTATTAATTATTAAAATCAATAGAACATTGATGAGAATCAATGTTAGCTTTTTTTAATCCTTTAAAATCAACACTTATCAAAGATAATCGTTAGTTGTTAACATCGATGAAACATTAAAACTAACACTAGCTTATTGATCATTCAAATTCAATCAAAGATAATTATCAATTATCAACAATCAATAGAATATTAATAAGGATTAACATTGACGGGGCACCACCCTGGAATCAGGGACTAATAACCGAATATTAAAACCAGTCTCAATATTAGATATAACGTGTGTGTGTGACAGTGTGTGTGTGTGTGTGTGTCAGTGTGGTTAGTGAGAGAGAGAGAGAGAGAGAGAGAGAGATGATTAAGTGACAGCCCGAAAGCTGATTTCGCGATAGCTGGAGATAAAGCAGCCGTGTTCATCACTCAGAGACGCGGTTTTACGAGCGGGGCTCGTAAAAGTCCTGCGTTATTTGACTCTTTAATGGATGAACTCAGTTGCTGTCTCACCCGCGATGGCGAAAATGCACAACAGTCCAATTTGGTTGGACCACAATACAGCAAAACAAATTCGTGATAATTAATACCCTGAGTATTAATAATGAGCGGACATGGCGGTCCGTAAACTGTACAAGCAAAAACCTTGAAACACAAGAATAACACGCTATAATATTCTATCTCTGCCCAGACGTAAACCTCTTACTTGAATCGCAGGAGGACACAGGTAGAATGTGTTTTCCTCCGTCATTTAACTTTGACCCGGTCCCTTGAGGCTCGGGTGATGACGGGGGCCGTTTCCTCGCGCTGTCGGCGGGCGGTATGGCTGTTGATTCTCGGCGGGCTGGCGGAGAACTCAGAAATGTCGACTTGATTGAAGATGGAAGAGAAATCTTTAATCTCTTCACTTCTGTAGGCAAACGGATGAAGATGCGGATTGCTCAGCTGTCTCCTTCGGATCCGTTAGAGTGTTCGGTTGAACACAGAGTAATCTCAACTCGTCCAGCGAGATGGAGATCGTATGGCTACAGTTTCAAGTCGGACATTACTTCCTTAAGCCACGAGGTTGCACCGGAGAGCAGCAAAAAGCTACGTCCGTATTCGGTGAACAAAGTCGCTGGAAGCAACTCTGGAAGCATTTCAGAATTATTTGAAGTCCTGATGATGTCATGTTTGAGGGACGTTCTGTGGTGTGCCTCATCCAATAGGAGTTGAGAGCTCGATCCTTTAGAGGGCAAGGCTTCATGGATCTGTAGTCTGTTTTGGACTCCCTTTGTTTGATTTTGGCGCGATTTTTGTCAGTAAAATTTACAACTTAGAAGGAGGGGGCTTGAGGAGTGTTTGTATGACTGTTAGGCCTGCCTTTGTCTTCTATCTGAATACATGAGGCCCAACAAGAGCGTCAGGCAAAGTATACAAAGAGAGACATTAGAGATCTTAATGTTGTAATTTTATCCACAAAGAATTTCCCAAAATTTTCACAAAGAGAAACAGAATAATCTGAAAATGAATGCACAGGAGGATTTAAAACAGAATTAATGGTAGAAAAATGAGCCTGAGGTCTATGACAATTATTAGTAATAAGTTCAGAGAAGTATTTACATTTTGCGGCCTTTGCTGCTTTCTGAAACATATTATATGAGTCTCTCAAAATATCATAAGAAACCTGCAGTCTGTCCTTTATCCATTTGCATGTCTACATGCCTGCTTAAGGAAGCGTGTAGTGTCAGTATGACAGGGCACTGGCACAGGCTTATGATTTTTGTACCTTAGAGGCGTAATGGAATTAAATGTAAAAATTCTGTAGAGCAGTGGTTCCCAAACTTTTTAAATGGCGTACCCCTCCAAACTTTCAATATCCTTTCGTGTACCCCCTCTCTAATGCATAGATAACATTCACACAAGGTATTTTGAAAATATGTATATTTAACACAATTATCTTTGTAAAACAACTCCCTTATATTAAACATGTTTTACTTGTACATGTTTTGTACATGATATATTAATCATATACATATTGAATAAATGGCTTACCGATTGAGATGGGTATTCTAGATATGATATAACTGCATAACTTGAAAACTCCCCCCTCATCGCGTCGCGGTACGCAAGAATAGCGTTTGGTTCTGTGCCTGGAATTGCGCATCATTGCAGCAATGATGCGTAAGCTGGCTGACTTCAAGCATTGCGGTTATGTATCTGTGCAATTGTGCGGTAAGCTCAAAGTGCTTTTTTATGTCACATTTGACACTGTTAGCAAAGTTGAGCTCATTAGCTGAAGAAACATCATGCAACAATGTAAAAACAGGTCTCTAGTGTGGGAGCAAATGTGAGTGAAAATTACTGTGTGAATGTGGAAAATTATTTGGCCACACCAGATGTCTGTTAAATACAAATTAAATTAAATACAAACTAAAAAAAACTCAGACAAACTAAAATCGTGGACCACTGACATGTGTGAGTCTGGTAAAACAGTGAAGTATCAATTTTACTTGTTATCACTAAGCTATGTCACCTAACAGTGTGCTGGGCTGACGAAAAAAGATACTTGTGTGATGCACGACGCACGAGTAGATGCATTTTTTAACTGCAAAAGATAGGTATTATTTCATTAAATATTTATCTGACCTTTATGACACAACCATTTTGGTGTTTCTACACTAGAGGGCACACAAAATAATTTTTGCCAGTGAGAAATACAGGAACTGGGTTTGAATGTTATTTTAGACTGTGATGAAATTAAAAGAACGGTAAATCTCAGAATTTTATTCGCATACCCCCATTGTCACCTCACGTACCCCCAGGGGTATGCATACCCCAGTTTGGGAAACACTGCTGTAGAGTATGGTTTAGAGGGGCAACATATGTGAACATTGATATCACCCAGTAGCAATATTTTTTCATGCCTGCCCAGCAAACATGCCCCTTTGGGGCCCGTGTGGGGCCACTGTGGGCAGAAAATGTGGGCCCACAGTGGTACAGGCGTGAAATGTGGGGCACGTGTGGGCCCCACACTATGGGGCCCAGTTGGGGCCCCAGTGGGCCAGCCCAAATGTGTGGGATGAGTGTGGACAGTATGCCCGCACTTTGGGCTGGGTCTGGGCTGTCTCACTGTGGGTTCAAAGTGTGGGCATACTGTGGGCATGTTGCGGGCTCACAATGGGCCCCACTGGGGGCCTACTCTGCTTAACCCTAACTCCAAAGTGCACCCGGGTGTGCCCACAGATTGTGTGGGCATACTGTGGGCATGGTATCTGGGCCAGAGTATGCCCTGTGAGTGTGCTCAGTGGGTCCTTAACAGATAATAAAATTAGTTTGGTCTTACTTTGTACCTGCAGAATACCACAGCATATGCAGAATAATTGCACTTGTTGAAAGTAGCAGTTATAAACTAACAGTCATATGTTTCAAATACTTGCATTTATTCACTGCCAGGAAAAAATGAAGAAATATATATATTTAAAATTGAGTACAAAACTGATCATGGATTAAATACTAAGTAAAATGCATTTTATAAAACAGAACAATAACCACTTAGAACCACATTAGAAAACATTAAGTATAAATCAGTCCCCTCAGGGGCACCAGTGGATCTCTGCCATTTATCTTCTGGTCCTTCTGCTCCTTCTCCCATCCCTGTCTCTAGCATTGCGGAGCCACATTTTAATCGCAGCTTCCACTTTGGATGCTGTGGCCCCGTTACTTTTTGTCACAGTATCTAAGTGAGAAAGAAAACAACAATTGAAAAGTACATGTAAATGACGGACACTTTTCCGTTAATGCAACCTCTGGTTATAATATGTCGGCTAACTTTTAGTTTGTAGTAGTACCTCAGTTTAGTTCATCTGGTTTTTTGGTCAAAACTAAACAAATGTCAGCTGTAAAAAAGGTCTAGCCTGGTTGAGCCACAGCCAACAATATTCTGTATGACTTCAAAAGTCTTATCGCATATGTACATTACATACTGTACCTATGACTGCTCTGCAGACCAGCATATCCCCAAAGGCCAACTTCTGGCCAGAGCCACACCGGCACAATTGTTGAGCAAGTGGGGTAGTTAGCATGCACACAAGGATGCGTCTTGTGTTAGCGGATGGGTTGGGACCCCAACTGTTGCCAGATACTTTGCCTAAATTGAGGTTATAATATATTAGTGTTTTCATAAGACAGAAACAAACTGTAATGGGAAATGTAATAAACGTTTCCCGTATGATGTTGTTTAAGTAGGCTATCAGCTGCATTTTGTGTCACTCCAGAAACTGGAACAATTTATTCTAAAATATATTTTTGGTTTGTATTTGTTTAGTTTATATCCTCCCCGCCATTACAGGTATGTGTGGTCCAACCTGATTAGGTCAGTTTTTGAGTGTTAAAGTAACACCCATACTAATTATAAATAGGGATGTTAATTTTAACTTTGACTGACCTAGTCCCAAATATTTTATGCTATAGATTAATACTTAAAATTTGAAACTTATTTTTCAGGTGCTTAAAATCTGAGCTATTGTGTTGCTATCTTTCATTGTCCATATTTTATAACTGATGCAAAACACAAAATATTGAGTAATATTTACTCTTCAGCCAACGGAAGACAACAGAACACACCAAGAAAATGAT
This sequence comes from Myxocyprinus asiaticus, assembly GCF_019703515.2. Classification (NCBI taxonomy): domain Eukaryota; kingdom Metazoa; phylum Chordata; class Actinopteri; order Cypriniformes; family Catostomidae; genus Myxocyprinus; species Myxocyprinus asiaticus. The sequence continues at coordinate 3,210,819 of NC_059349.1, forward strand.
CTGAAAAAAGTCAAATATAATTATATTATAAAACATGAATATGAAATGATTGAAAAAATGCACGGCCGCGGAAACACAGGAGGAAAAGGGGAAACAGAGCCGGCGTTCTCATCAGAGTAAGACGCCGCGCAAATCGACCCCCACTACCCAGTATTCTACTGGCAAATGTTCAGGTTCTGGATAACAAGCTCTGCGAGCTGAAAGCGCGAATCTCTTTCCAACGAGAGACGAGGGACTGCTGCATTATCTGCCTTACGGAAACTTGGATGTCTGCGGAGATTCCAAACTCAGCCATTGAACCTGCGGGGTTTTCCGTGCACCGAGCAGACAGAGCGAAAGACCTCTCAGGTAAAAGCAGAGGTGGTGGTGTATGTTTTATGATCAACAAATCCTGGTGTGATCAGAGGAACCTATATTCTATCAAGTCTTTCTGCTCTCCTGATCCGGAAATTCTGATGCTTCTGTGTCGACCATTCTGGCTACCGAGGGAATTCACAGCGGTCATTATCACTGCTGTGTACATCCCGCCACAAGCCGACACAGACCGGGCACTCAAGGAACTGTACAGGATTATAAGCAAGCAGGAAACCACGCACCCTGAGGCCGCGTTCATTGTGACCGGGGACTTTAACAAAGCCAGTTTCAAATCTGTCGCACCAAAATACCACCAGCACATTAGTTTTAACACACGAGGGGACCAGGTTTTGGACCATTGCTACTCTCCCTTCCGGGATGGCTACAAATCCCTCCCCCGCACACCATTCGGCAAATCGGACCACTCTTCCATTCTGCTTCTGCCTGCTTACAGGCAGAAACTGAAACAGGAAGCACCCACCCTCAGAACGATCCAGTGCTGGTCAGACCAATCAGACTCCACGCTACAAGACTGTTTTGATCACGCGGACTGGGAGATGTTCCGGTCCACCTCTGATGATGACATCGAGCTTTACGCTGATAGCATAATGTGTTTCATCAGAAAGTGCGTAGAGGACGTTGTTCCGACCAGAACAACACTATCCGAACCAGAAGCCATGGATAAATAGCGATGTTCGCGCAGCACTTAATGTGCGGACCTCCGCTTTTAATTCCGGGAACGCGGAAGAGCATAAACAAGCCAACGGAACAGCAAAACGCCAGTACAGGAACAAGATTGAAGGACAGTTTAACACCACCAATTCTAGAAGCATGTGGCAGGGAATTAACATCATCACGAACTTTAAAGGGAATAAAAACTCCGCCGTGAACTCCGCTGCCTCTCTCCCGGAGCTAAATACTTTTTATGCTCCTTTTGAGGGAAATAACACCGCCCTCGCAGAGAGAGCTCCCGCGGCCGAAGCTACAGAGGTTAGTTCACTCTCCGTCTCTGTAGTGGATGTAACCCGATCTTTCCGACGGGTGAATATGCCCAGATGGCATTCCGGGCCGCATCATCAGAGCGTGCACGAACCAGCTGGCTGGTGTTTTTACGGACATTTTCAACCTTTCCCTCTCTTTGTCTGTAGTCCCCACATGCTTTAAAACATCCACCATTGTGCCTGTTCCAAAGCAATCAAAAATCACTTGCTTAAATGACTGGCATCCTGTTGCTCTGACCCCCATCATCAGCAAATGCTTTGAGAGACTAATCAGAGATTACATCTGCTCTGTGCTGCCTCTCCCTCTAGACCCATTGCAGTTTGCTTACCGCAACAACCGCTCCACTGATGATGCCATTGCATCTACAATACACACTGCTCTCTCCCACCTGGAAAAAAAGAACACTTATGTGAGAATGTTGTTTGTAGACTACAGCTCAGCATTCAACACCATAGTGCCCTCCAAGCTAGATGAGAAACTCCGGGCTCTGGGCTTAAACAGCTCGCTGTGCAGCTGGATCCTGGACTTCCTGTCAAGCAGACGCCAGGTGGTTAGAATAGGCAGCAACATCTCCTCATCACTGACCCTCAACACTGGAGCCCCACAGGGCTGTGTTCTCAGCCCACTCTTGTATTCCTTGTACACACATGACTGTGTGGCAACACATAGCTCCAATGCCATCATTAAGTTTGCTGATGACACAACAGTGGTAGGTCTGATCACTGACAATGATGAAACAGCCTACAGAGAGGAGGTGCACACTCTGACACACTGGTGTCAGGAGCACAACCTCTCCCTCAACGTCAGTAAGACAAAGGAGCTTGTGGTGGACTTCAGAAGAAAAGACAGAGAACACAGTCCCATCACCATCAATGGAGCACCAGTGGAGAGAGTCAGCAGCTTCAAGTTCCTGGGTGTCCGCATCACTGAGGAACTCACATGGTCCATCCACACTGAAGTCGTTGTGAAGAAGGCTCATCAGCGCCTCTTCTTCATGAGACGGCTGAGGAAGTTTGGAATGAACCGCCACATCCTCACACGGTTCTACACCTGCACTGTAGAGAGCATCCTGACTGGCTGCATCTCCGCCTGGTACGGCAATAGCACCGCCCACAACCGCAAAGCACTGCAAAGAGTGGTGCGAACTGCCAGACACATCATCGGAGGTGAGCTTCCCTCCCTCCAGGAAATATATACAAGGCGGTGTGTGAAAAAAGCTCGGAGGATCATCAGACACTCCAGCCACCCGAGCCATGGGCTGTTCTCACTGCTACCATCAGGTAGGTGGTATCGCAGCATCAGGACCCGCACCAGCCGACTTCGTGATAGCTTCTTCCCCCAGGCAATCAGACTTCTGAACTCTTGATCTCCCACGATCAAATACATCAGCACTGCACTTTATTACCCTTACTCTTATATCTCACACCGGACTGTCATAAATTATATTATTATTATATTATATTCTCTCTTAATAACTGACTATCAACCGACAGCTGAATGTCAATACAGTACAATACTGTACATTCTATATATACTATATATACTTTTTTATATATTTTATTTTTTATTTTTATTGAATAATGTGTATCTATATAGTGCGTATTGTATACTGTACAGTGTATGTTATTATTTGTATATTGTTGAGTGTAATTATGTGTATATCAGATGTTTAAATTGTGTTGTGTTAATTTGGTGTTATTGTAAATTGTCTCATCACTGTCACGACTGCTATGTTGATCGGAACTGCACCCAAGAATTTCACACACCATTGCACTTGTGTATATGGCTGTGTGACAATAAAGTGATTTTATTTTATTTGATTTGATGTCAACAGAAATATTTTCCATATCTATATTTTTGGATATAAGCCAAAGGTCAATTCTTGACTGTCTGGCAAAATCATTATTACACCAAGTGTAAATTCTGTTATTTGGGTGCTTTTGCCTCCAGATATCTATAATGTCAAATTTCTCCATAAATGTCTTCAACAGTGAGTTAACATGTTTTTTGGGTGGCATATGATCTATCATATTATCTGGAGCTATATTAAAATCTCCACCCATCAAAAGGATAGCAGAGGGATATTTATCCAACCAAAATAAAAGTTTGTCTTCAATTATGTCAAATAAAGCCCAATTTTCACCTACAGTATTGTATCCATAAATGTTAATCAAAAGAATGACAACATCATTGATGGATAGAACCAGGACAATTAAATGGCCACCAGGGTCAGCGTAACAATGTAACACATCCCCACTAAATTTGTTTCTGAGCAACAAAACACCTGACGAACATCCTGATCCGTGAGAAAACCAAGCATCGCTTCCCCATTGTGATTTCCAAAAGTTACAATACATTGCATGGGGTTAGCCTTACAGGGAACCGCCACATGCGGAGCACCTACCCCAGAACAGGACTCTTAGTTAGCACGTGTACTGGGCCGGCGGCGAGTCTCTCCGAAAACTCAGGGCTCGGAGGAAGTCAACCAGGGAACAAAACTTGAACACTACTGGGAATTAATGGTGCACGTCTTCAGCTTAAAAGGAGGTGGAAGGCGCTATGTGCAAGCGATACACCCGGCCGGCTATCCCGGGCTTATCCACTTGTATTGCGTGCCACTACCTGGGATGAAACCGGTTCCACCCGGAGGTTGTAGAACCTTGCAAAGGTGTTGGGTGTTGCCCAGCCTGCTGCTCTGCAAATGTCTGTTAGAGAGGCACCCCTGGCCAGGGCCCAGGAAACCGCTACACCCTTATTAGAATGGGCTCATAGCCCTACCAGGGGGCGGCATGTCCTGGGTGTGATATGCCATAGTTATGGCGTCAATGAGCCAGTGGGCGATCCTCTGCTTGGAGACAGCGCTTCCTTTCCGCTGTGCACCAAAGCTGACAAAGAGCTGCTCAGAGATTCTAAAGCTCTGTGTGCGATCCAAATAGATGCGTAAAGTGCGCACTGGACACAGCAACGACAGGGCTGGGTCTGCCTCCTCCTGGGGCAGCGCTTGCAGGTTCACCACCTGGTCCCTAAAAGGGGTCGTGGGAATCTTGGGCACATAGCCCAGTCGGGGTCTCAGGATCACGTGAGAGTAACCCGGACCGAACTCCAGGCACATTTCACTGACAGAGAATGCTTGCAGGTCTCCTACCCTCTTGATGGAAGTGAGCGCAGTCAGGAGGGCAGTCTTCAAGGAGAGTGCCTTAAGCTCGGCTGACTGCAAAGGCTGAAAGGGGGCTCTCTGTAGATCCTGAAGAACTACAGAGAGGTCCCATGAGGGAACGAGGCGCAGTCTGGAGGGATTCAGCCTCAACTGCGTCATGGTGTGCTGCTATGGTGGTAACGTACACCTTCAAGGTGGAAGGGGACAGCCTCCCTTCCAACCTCTCCTGCAGGAAGGAAAGCACTGATCCGACTGCGCATCTCTGGGGGTCTTCCCGTCAATAAGAACACCACTTAGTTAACAGACGCCACTTAAAGGCATACAGGCGCCTCGTAGAGGGGGCCCTAGCCTGAGTGATCGTGTCTACCACCGCAGGTCTGGTCGCGGGTGCCAGAGGGTGCCCCGTCCCTGAGAAAGAAGGTCCTTCCTCAGGGGAATTCGCTGGGGGGCTGTCGCGAGGAGCGTGAGGTCCGAGAACCACGTCTGGGTGGGCCAGTAGGGTGCTACCAGGATGGCCTGCTCCTCGTCCTCCCTGACCTTGCACAGGGTCTGTGCAAGTAGGCTCACTGGGGGAAACGCATATTTGTGTAGGCAAGGGGGCTAGCTGTGTGCCAGTGCGTCTATGCCGAGGGGAGCCTCGGTGAGGACGTACCAGAGCGGGCAGTGGAAGGATTCTTGGGAGGCGAACAGGTCCGCCTGTGCCCGTCCGAATCGACTCCAAATCAGCTGGACCACCTGAGGGTGGAGTCTCCACTCTCCCCTGAGGGTAACCTGCCGTGACAGCACGTCCGCTGTAGTGTTGAGGTTGCCCGTGATGTGAGTGGCTCGCAACGACTTGAAGTGCTGCTGACTCCAGAGGAGGAGACAGCGGGCGAGTTGTGACATACAACGAGAGCGCAGACCGCTTTGGCGGTTGACATATGCTACTGTTGCCGTGTTGTCTGTCCGAACTAACACATGCTTGCCCTGGATCAACGGCCGAAACCTCCGCAGGGCGAGCAGAATTGCCAACAACTCGAGGCAGTTGATGTGCCAATGCAGTCGCGGGCCCGTCCACAGGCCGGCGGCTGCGTGCCCATTGCAAACAGCGCCCCAGCCCATTTTGGAGGCATCTGTCATGACCACGACACGCCTGGAGACCAGTTCTAGAGGAACACCTGCCCGTAGAAATGAGAGGTCGGTCCAAGGGCCGAAAGGACGGTGACAGACCAGCATGATGACCACGCGATGTGTCCCATGGCGCCATGCCCATCTCGGGACTCGAGTCTGGAGCCAGTGCTGAAGCGGTCTCATATGCATCAATCCGAGAGGGGTGGCTACTGCCGAGGATGCCATGTGCCCCAGGAGCCTCTGAAAAAGTTTCAGTGGAACCACTGTTTTCTGTTTGAATGCCTTCAAACAGGCCAGCACCGACTGGGCGCGCTCATTCGTGAGGTGCGCTGTCAAAGAGACTGAGTCCAACTCCAAACCGAGAAAAGAGATGCTCTGAACTGGGAGGAGCTTGCTCTTTTCCCAGTTGACCCGAAGCCCTAGTCGGCTAAGTCCCTGTGTGTGCACAACATGTCTCGAGAGTGAGCTAGGATTAGCCAGTTGAGAATGCGAATGCCCACCTCCCTTAATGGGGCAAGGGCAGCCTCTGCGACCTTTGTGAAGATGCGAGGAGACAGGGACAGGCCGAAAGGGAGGACTTTGTACTGATACGCCTGACCCTCGAATGCAAACCGCAGGAAGGGTCTGTGTCGAGGAAGGATTGAGACGTGGAAGTACGCGTCCTTCAGGTCTACCGCTGCAAACCAGTCTTGATGCCGGACACTCGCCAGAATGCGTTTTTGCGTCAGCATCTTGAACGGGAGTCTGTGTAAGGCCCGGTTCAGTATTTGGCATGCGAAATCAAACAAAAAGGCAACAAAAGATTTTCCACCTGGCCCTCCACCAGGGGATGGAGTGGTCTTCTTACCAGCTCCAGGTGAGTGGGTTCCTTCGTCCTTGGGTCGCCCGTCTCAGGGGCGCTTTGACGACCTCCGTGGGTTCTTAGGGGCCGACTGTGAGATGGGTGGCGTCTGCTTCCTGCAGTGGGCTCCACGCTGGGGCCGGGCCGAAGGGGTGGGCTGCGGTGGAGCCAGTGCAGTCACCGCAGGGGGACGCCCTTGGCAACGAGCAGACGGGGTGAGGGATCTTGAGCCGCGCCGGGGCAGGATGTGCCGGATCGCCTCCGTCTGCTGCTTCACCGCCGAGAACTGCTGGGCAAAGTCCTCGACGGTGTCGCTGAATAGGGCAGCCTGGGAAATGGGGGCAGCAAGAAACCGTGTCTTGTCGGCCTCACCCATCTCGACCAGGTAGAGCCAAAGGTGGCGCTCCTGGACCACTAGCGTGGCCATCGTCCGCCCGAGAGACTGCGCCATGACCTTCGTCGCTCGGAGAGCGAGGTCGGTCGCCGAACGCAGTTCCTGCATCAAATCTGGGGCGGAACTACCCTCGTGCAGTTCTTTCAACACCTTGGCTTGGTGGACCTGCAGGAGAGTCATGGCGTGCAGGGCAGAGGCAGCTTGTCCAGCAGTGCTGTAGGCTTTAGCCGCCAGGGACGATGTGAGCCTACAGGGCTTGGACGGGAGCTTAGGGCATCCGCGCCAGGTGGCGGCGCTCTACGGGCATAGGTGCACTGTGAGCACCTTATCCACCGGGGGAATCGCCGTATAGCCCCTGGCCGCCCCGCCATCGAGGGTAGTGAGAGTGGGGGAACTGCGGAATCGGGGCCGGGCAGTGAAAGGTGCCTCCCACGATTTCGTCAGCTCCTCGTGCACTTCCGGGAAGAATGGCACTGGAGTGGGGCGTGGCTGCTTTGAGCGGCACCGTGAGCCCAGGAACCAATCATCAAGCTGCGAGGGTTCAGAGGAGAGTGGAGGGTTCCACTCTAACCCGACACTTGCGGCCGCCCGGGAAAGCATGTCCGTCATTTCGGCATCAGCCTGTGACTGGGCAATCATCCCCGAGGGGGGAAGCCCAGCTGAGGCTTCTGTGTCTGACTGGACAAGCCCACTCTCCGATGCTGCGCTCGAGAGCTCATCATCTTCGCAGGCTCCGAACAAGAAGGCAGACTCACTGTGAGACGAGCCGGCGACTCATCCGGAAGCCCGACTGGGGCAGACAAGCGTGCTGGGGATTGGGAGGTCCGTGGGGGGATACCCGGCAGAGGCGATCCCATCGGGGTCCCCAAATCACCCCCAGTGCTAGCCGCACTGGCCTCATACCCGTAGGTAGAAGGACCGAGGCAGGAAGCCGCTGGGGTTACCGCAACATAATTATAATTAATAATTTTCTTTATTTATCACACATTATACATTTGCACATATACAGTGAAATTCTTCTTTTTCACATATCCCAGCTAGGCTGGGGTCAGAGTGCAGGGTCAGCCATGATACAGCGCCCCTGGAGCAGATAGGGTCAAGGGCCTTGCTCAGGGGCCCAACAGTGGCATCTTGGTGGAGCTGGGGCTTGAACTCCCAACCTTCTGATCAGTAACCCAGAGCCTTAACCACTGAGCTACCACTGCCCCCCACATTGCCATGGTCATGTTCTCGCAATGAGAACATGAACCACCCACAAACGCTGCCTCCGTGTGGGTCGCACCCAGACATGAAAGACAGCGATCATGACCATCCGAAGTTGAGAGATAACGACCGCAACCAGGAATAACACACAATCAGAAAGGCATCTTTAAAAAAACGCGTCTTTAAAAAGACGTTCTGTGTGTGCCGCTCTTTTAGAGAAATATATACTCTTTTAGAGGAAAAAAGCTCTTTCAGAAAATATACTCTCTTGTTTTCTGCCGAAGCGCCCAGGGGTGTTCTCTGCAGTGCACCAGTGCAGAGGAGGGAGAAGCCGCTGAAATGCGCCATCAGATCCAGCAGAGGTGAATGAACAGTAGAATTCAGCTCAATGAGCATGACCGTTCGGCTCCGAAGAGAAAATCTGAATGAGTGGTTGCATACCAGAAACAGAAACAGATATTGTGAACACAAACTAGAAAGAATGCTACGAACAAGTGCAATAAATACACAAAAACTAGTATAAATTTAAGAGCCGTAGCTCAGCTGAACAGTTTTTGCAAAATACCACTAACTAATGATTAAATAGTTGGACCAAAAAACGCAGCAAATATATAACCTATGTTTGCTGAAGGTCATACCAAAACTTAGTCCATAGACAGAAGTTCAACCCGAAGACAGGGAGGTAACTCACGATCGCATACAGAGTTTTTTTATCCAGATGGACTATGCCGATATCCAGGGAACTCTGACCAGCAACATGGAAATACCCGTATTAGAGTATTTGACCCATGGATTTCTCAGTGATCTTCCGATGGAGGTAGATGGATCTCAGCACCATTAATGTAAGAGCGAGCACCTATATAATATGTCGTTTTACCTGCTGCACGAGCTTCCTCCACCTTAGGCCACAGTTTCTTTCGTCTTTCTCTGCCCATTGGGGAAAGGTCTTCTGCAAACTGTAACCCATTTTTCTTTAGAAAAGATGAGGATTTTGCAGCTTTCCATACGGCATTTCTTACAATGCGTGAAATGAACTGTATGATAACAGCGCGTGGGTTAGATTTGCTGCCAACTTGATCCTGCTTTCTCCCCAGTCTATGAACTGTGTCTATGGCAAAGGAAAATTTGCCCTAACCATCTGGATAAGTGTGTTCACATATGCGGATGACTTCATCCCTGATGCTCACATTTTCTTTCTCAGGTATTCCCTGCAGCCGAAGATTCCAATGCCTTGAGTACCTCTCCAAATCAGAGAGACGGGATTCACAGTTCTCAATTCTTTGTTCCCCGAGTTTTTGCCTGGAATCAAGCTGCTCAGATTTGACTTTGATGTCTTTCACTTCAGCAGAGATGAAATCCAGTTTTTTTTAGACTCTCTATTCTCATAGCATTAGCACTCATCATCTTCTCCAGAGAATCAGAGCGCTCGTTGATCAACGAAGAAAGTGACATTAGCATCGCAGCCATGTCGTCCAGTGATTCTATCTTGCCCTTCTTAGGTGCTGGCTTAATTGGAGTATCAGGAAAGAGCGTATCCTCAGGTCTTGAAGTGTTATCCGGTAGCGTGTAGTCATGCATTTGCACAAACACATCCATCAAATTTTTCGCACGTTCTTTACGTTTTTCAGCACTTTTAGGCATCTTGCTGCAACAATAGTATTGTCAGTACATTCACACAAAAGGTCACAAAATAACAGGTGTAATAGGTGGTGTAAATACTTAAAAAAGTAATTTTTGTCAGCAGAGTTACAAAAAGTTGTCTTAAAGAGCCGCCATCTTGGAAACCCCCCAATTAATTCCCTACATCTCGTTCCCTACATTTGTTCACTCATTCTTACCCACAATGCAATCTGATTTTGAGGTACATATGATTTCCCATATTTCCCATAATCCAACGCGGAGACGGCGGCAGAGTGCAAAAAAAATTGCAAATGGCGGACGCAAATACCGGAGACGGCAACTTTTACAAATGTAAGTAACTATTTTATTAATAAAAAATACATCTGTATCAAGATATAACGAAGTTTTATGATGAATTTATGATTGGCCACTAACTCCGCTTAAATAAAATTTTTGACTCGTAACTTGCAAGGGTAATTATTTACGGTCGGGATTTCACACAGCAAATGATAATTTGTTGGATTATTCACATATATTATCACATGTAACTACTGTATTCGCATACACTAGAAATGTATGTACCAAAGATTTTCTATTGTTTTAGGGACGGATGAAGATGTAACGCATCTCATAATGAGCAGGACGGCCAATCTCTTCAGCTTGGATGGGAGAGAGTTTGAAGATTACTTTTCCTCAGGAATTAGTAGAGTTTAGTTGCAGCTGATATGTCTAATTATTAATATTTAAATAATTACATTATATGCACTACAGATCTGTACTTAAAGAGATGGGTTTGCTTGGTATGGTAACCCCTGCCAAAGCTGCCAAAAAGTAGGAATACTTGAAGAAAACCTACAAGGTAAATTCATCTTAATTATATATACAGTTCTGCTTGTAAATGTACATCCTTTTTAATTGTTAATGTTTTAATTTTAGATGTTTTAATTCTCTCATCATTTCCTAACCCTTACGTCATCTCAAACTCCTATGACTTTCTTCCACAGATTTCAAACAAAATATATTTTAATGGAAATAAAAGTCTGTTTGTTCACACAATGCAGGTGAATGGTGACCAAATCTTTTAAATCTAAAAAGGACATAAAGGCAGCATTAAGGTAATACATATGACTCCAATGGTTAAAACTAAGTCTTCTGAAGCGATCCAATCAGTTTTGTGTGAGAACAGACCAAACTGTAACTCCTTTTTCGCTATCTATCTTGACATCAGCAGTCTCCTAGCCAATCATGATTTTGAGCTCAATTTAGGGTTAGAAGACTGCTTATGTCATGATTTCTGGTGAAAAAGGAGTTACAGTTTTTTTTTGTCTGTTCTAATCAAAAAGCTATTAGAAAGACTTCTTACCATTTTGCCGCCTTTATGCCTTGCATTGTATGGAGATAAACAGATCATATCTCTAAAATATTTTATTTGTGCTCCATGGAAGAAAGTCGTACAAATTTGAGACCACTTAAGGGTGAGTAAATGAAGAGCAAATTCGAATTATTGGTTGACCTATTCCTTTAAAACCATACTGAACGACTTTATGCTGTCAGAGCCTTTTTATATGAGAATGTCATGTATCTCTGTAAGATATATAATATCCTTCTAAATAATTTTTAGGACTAAGGAATTCACCCACAGGAGTTGGGACTGAATCAGGGGAATCCACTGCAGGAACATGGAAGTGGTACAACCTCATGGATGAGGCAATAGATGGGAGGCAATACATCCAGCCTCCCATCCTAATTGCCTCATCAGAGGAAAACTCCATTGTTGCTGCAGTGAGTTCCCCTGATTCAGTACCAGAGGAGCCAGAGCAGGATGACATGAGAGGGAGTGGAGATGCAGGGCCAGCAAAGAGACCAAGAAGGGACTCAGTGCTGGATTTTTTAGAGAGAGAGGTTGAGAGGGCAGAGGAGAGAAAGAGAAGAGATAAGGGAAGAGAGACTTCTCTCAATCCTTGAAACAATTGTGGAAAAAATTTAACATTTTTATTTAGAATAAAAAGTTTGATTTGAGTCATGTATGCTCTTTTTTTTTTTCACAAGATGATTTATACCAACGAACACCCTACATCCTTATTCATAGTTTAACTATATAATAACTATATGTTAGATTAGTAAATAGTCATTTATAGAAACAGATTTTATAAATAATCTTGATGTTGTAGGGCTGGAGAAAGATCATCAAAATCTGGCGCAGGGACGGCTGCAGCTAAGTGGTTTCTCGTATGTTCACCACTCTGCGGGTCTGGTATGTGCTGGTTATCAGGGACATTGTTGTTCAGTTGGCATTCTTCTGGCTCCGTGATGTCCCCATTTGTGATGCAGATGTTGTGCAGTACAGCACAACAAGCTATGACCTCTGAAGCAAAGACTGGCTTAACTTCAAGGGCCTTGAAAAAGATGGCTCGCCATCATGTTTTCAAACTTCCAAATTATTTCTTAACTATGGAATGAGCTTTTGCATGGTGGGAGTTAAAATGCGGTATTGCTCTGGTGGGTTCAGTGCCTTAGTGTAGATTGGGCTGTTCTTGAGCACTCTAGAGTCATAGACAGATCTGGGATAACCCACAAAAATGTCCAGGTATTTTCCTTGGTTGTCACAGAGTGCTTGTAACAAACAACCCCGTAAGAAGTTGCACTTGCCAGCCAAAATGTAAAGACCAGAATTTCATCCTAATGAGGTAGATCAGGGTTTGTCTGGTAAGCCTAAAGTCTGGCCTTAGGTCACTTGTCCCATCCAGGTACAACCTGAGCACAGGCACTTGTGGTTTCAGATGACGGTAAGGAGTTGGGGTCCCAAACTAAACAATAAATAAATAAAAATATAATAATATATATATATATATATATATATATATATATATATATATATATATATATATATATATATATATATATATACAATAGTGTAAGGTAATGTGTGATGGTAAAATGTGTAAACCATTCTTCTGGGCATTAAAAAAACAAAAACATTATTTATATAAGATACACAAATGATCCACTGACAGCAGTGTATTATTAACATCAACTTTGAATACTATCTTTTATTAGTTTTTCTTATGTAGACAAAATACATTCAACTGTAAACTAAAAACTGAAGTCTAAGTTTTTAAATATCCTGTAAGAAATTTTCCAGGAGTTCAATGGGTCTATTCTTCAGTTATTTAGTTTAGAGCTAAATGTATTTTGTCTTAACTTCTTACCGATGGGTGGCGTCGACGAGCTAACAACGCACGCCTCAGAGTTGTTGCTCTTTGTGTAAACGGCTTTTTCTTCTAAAATAAGAATCACCAGAACCGAAACCAACAAGACAAGAGTACATTTTTGCGTCAAGTTTGCTTCCGGACTCGGGTGGAGGACACCGACAAGAAGAACCCCGCGAAAATGTGTGCTCGTGCACTTGTGTTAGTTTTTGTTGGTAGTTTACTTTTCCAAAAAAAAACAAAAAAAAACATGTAAAATAATAAGTATATATATATATATATATATATATATATTACAGAGATGATCAAATTCATGAAGCCACGCAGGTGAAATGTTCATGACAAAATGTCTGTGACAGCTCCCGTGTGCTCTCTGACGCATGGAATTTACGACAGCATCTGAAATCGCTCGCTCACCATTTCTTTCTTTTCTTTCTTTCTTTCTTTCTTTCTTTCTTTCTTTCTTTCTTTCTTCTTCTTTTTTTATTGAACATGAACAAAATGTACATTTATAATGGCATTCATAAATGTAAATGAAAACAATAAAACAAATAACAGGGCGCACAGATAAACTGAATAAATACATTTAATAAATAAATAGATAAAAAAGAAAGAGAGAGGGGTCTCTTCATTCATCTTCCAATAAACCAAAGTCTTTTATCATCCTAAGAAGTTTGCAGGCTTGTTTAGTCTTCATACATTTTACTGATGGAAAACAGTTACAAAGTAAATCACTTTTAAATACAGAGAAATAAGGTTTTGTCTTTATACATTTACATTTATGTATAAATAATTTACCCAGAATTAACATTATGTTAATGAAAAATGCAACTTTTTTGTCATCCAATAACATTCCAAATACAACATGGTTCCTAGAGAAGGTAGGCAGTGATTGGATCTTTGTCTCCAACCAATAGGACATATTTTCCCAGAAAATATTTGAATGCATACAATAAAAGAAGAGGTGATCAGTTGTCTCTAGAGATCCAGCTACAGCAGCACCACACACGTTTTAGGACACACAATCCAGGCCACAAGTCTCAGGCCGGAAGTGAAGGCGAACCATATATGGTTTATGGCGGATCTGGTCTTATTAGAGTCGCGCCACCTACAATTTTGTAGCATAATTTTCTTTTGTTAGATGTAATACGAGCTATTTTAACATGGATTTTGATCGAATTTATATGTACAATATTTAATAACAATACCTGAATGACTAAAAATACATAATCTGATTATTTATTGATATTCATTTTGATCAGTGTATTTAACTAATGTAATATTGCATAGTATATTACATTTGACTGTAGGCTATTCTGAGATATTTAGTTTGTTCATTTTGAAACACTTAAAGACACAGAGAATGGACATTTAATGTAAAATATACTTAATATTTTGAAATTCAAAATAAACATTAAAAGAAAAATGTGCAACATGTACTCATATAAAAAGACATTTCAACAACAAAAATATAACTAAAATTATAATTTAAAACTTAAACAGAAGTACACTTTTAACAGAAATAATAAATAGCAAATTATCAACTTAATACTCTTTAAAAGAACAGTATACTCTCAGTCCCATTTTGTCATGGCATTCAGACAAAAAAAGACTCCATATCTTCCCTGAATGTAAAGCAAAATGTAAATGGCTCTCTGTAACCTTCCACTTGTGTCAGAAGATTTTGGAAGGCCATTTTCTTGTCCTCCTCTTCCATATGGAGGAAAAGGGGCTCTTCCACGGGGCCCCTGAACACATCTGTTGGCATGAATCCATTTTACAGCCAATTTTGAGTGTCTGATTATGCAGAGTTCCTTCATTAGAAAAAGTTAAAGAATAATACAAATTTTTATATTTTATATAAATGTAATATTTGCAACAACACATATATGCTGACAAATACCTCACAGCTGCTTGGTGTAGCTTGTTCTCCAGGTAGCTCTCCTTGGTCGTAGCTTGTAGTCTTTTGGAGGTTTTCTGTCCTGTAACATACATTTCTTTTGGTTTAATTAGTATTGGTTGGAATAGGGTGCAATGTAGTGTGAGCTGGAGGGAAATAAGGAGATACCTTTCAGAGAAAACCCCAAAGTTCTCCAGAAGAATTAGTGCCCACCATCTCCTTATATTTGGCAGGTCATGCTTTAAGAAAGAAATATAGAGAAATCTTTAAATATCAACTGCAAAAACAGCATGAACTCCAATTACTTGAGCTGGTAATTACTTACAGATGTAAAATCAAAGGGGGCTCCCAAGACAACGTGTAGAGCATACTGAAAAAAAAAAAAAAAAAAAAAAAAATTTCAAGAAAAAATTAAATGCATAGTTAAAATGGGGCAATTTTTTTTACATTTTTTTTTAATGGATTATTTTAACATACAAAATTCGTATGAATCAATGAATCCACGCAAAAACAGTAGCCCCCAGTTACTGGGTCTTTCAGAGAATAAAACAATTGTCACAGCTTGCAAATTCAGAACATCATGTAAACATACAAATAACCATTAAGTAAGCTTTATACACAATTGAAGGCAAACCTTGAACAGAGAACCTTGAACAGAGAACCATGAACAGTGAGCCATGAACAGTGAGCCATGAACAGCAAGCCATGAACATTTTCACATCTATGTTTATTTACGTAAGCAACCTGAAAATGTGCACATATCGCTCATCATCCAACCCATAGGGATTGGTTGAATCTAAGAAGTACATTTGTCTATCTTTCGGTTTCATGACCTGGAAAATACAGTGATATTAGGTTTGAATGGTGCAATGGTAATTCTGTATTGTGACAAGACAAATGCAGCCAATTTACAGACAACACTGCCAAGTTACATTTAGTACCAAATTCCAAATAACTTACACACAACATCCAGTGTCCTGGCCTCCAAGCAGGAAAGACAATTTAATCTTTGAATGCAATGTCATCCTATAGATAATTTCAAAATACATTTTGATTAAAAAGGTATTCAGTCAGTTTATAATTAAATTTGTCACTTCTGTGAATGTATTGTTACTTTGTGGTCCACATTATTTGGAGGTAACCAGGTAACCACAACATATGCATTAGCTGTCCACACATCCATTCCCTACAACATGACATACCACTGCATAAGTGTAAACATGTCAGACAATTATGTCTCCAGCTATTTCTGAAGAGCAGCTTAAATAAAACATTCCTGTTCCTTAGCCACCAATGCAATCACCTCAAGACAGCTGTTTGCAATCTGCAAATATGTTTGAAAGAAAACTGTTACAGTTAAACAGTCAGTGACATTTGTTTCTAAGTTAATATATGTCGACTCACTGTTGCTTCCAACTGCTCAATGAGACCCAGAGTCCAGAAATCTTTCTTTTTCAGGACAGTGTTACCAAATACAGCAATTGTCTCATCTGGGTTGTCTGTCTTCACGGCCCAGTCAAGCTTAAAGACAGACTGGTCTACAGCCTAGTCCACATCTATGTATGGTGAAGTCTAAAACAAATAAATCATTACATTAGTCAAGTATTATGCTACAATACATATATTAAACAAACAGCTCAAGATATTCAAACCTTCACGGACAACTGCCTTGCTGGAATGGCTCTGGAGATGTAATTTTAATTTGTTCAGTCTGGTTAGCTTAAATATATTACAATAAGGGCAGTGGTAAAGGCAGCAACATGTTTTGCACGGTTGCAGTTGAGGTAATTCTTTACCTCTCTGAATTCTAGTATGTCTCTACAAAGGATGAAATGAAAAATGAATAACACAAATATTATCTCAACTTTGACAAACTTAAAGCGGACTAGAGTAACGTACCATAAACCCATAATCAATAAATATAATAGAATAAGAACGAAGTATTACATATATTAAAAATAACAAATACAAAACATAAAAGTGGCTTCATCGCAAAGCCCATTTACAACACTAAATCGAAGTAATCGAACTGTCCGCTGAAATATACTGAAAACGATATACAAAAATTTTAAGCTTCAATAATAAAATGTGAAAGACATGCACATAATCGGTATTTCGAAGATAAACACAACTTAATATATACAGGTGCATCTCAATAAATTAGAATGTCGTGGAAAAGTTCATTTATTTCAGTAATTCAACTCAAATTGTGAAACTCGTGTATTAAATAAATTCAATGCACACAGACTGAAGTAGTTTAAGTCTTTGGTTCTTTTAATTGTGATGATTTTGGCTCACATTTAACAAAAACCCACCAACTCACTATCTCAAAAAATTAGAATATGGTGACATGCCAATCAGCTAATCAACTCAAAACACCTGCAAAGGTTTCCTGAGCCTTCAAAATGGTCTCTCAGTTTGGTTCACTAGACTACACAATCATGGGGAAGACTGCTGATCTGACAGTTGTCCAGAAGACAATCATTGACACCCTTCACAAGGAGGGTAAGCCACAAACATTCATTGCCAAAGAAGCTGGCTGTTCACAGAGTGCTGTATCCAAGCATGTTAACAGAAAGTTGAGTGGAAGGAAAAAGTGTGGAAGAAAAAGATGCACAATCAACCGAGAGAACCGCAGCCTTTTGAGGATTGTCGAGCAAAATCGATTCAAGAATTTGGGTGAATTTCACCAGGAATGGACTGAGGCTGGGGTCAAGGCATCAAGAGCCACCACACACAGACATGTCAAGGAATTTGGCTACAGTATTCCTCTTGTTAAGCCACTCCTGAACCACAGACAACGTCAGAGGCGTCTTACCTGGGCTAAGGAGAAGAAGAACTGGACTGTTGCCCAGTGGTCCAAAGTCCTCTTTTCAGATGAGAGCAAGTTTTGTATTTCATTTGGAAACCAAGGTCCTAGAGTCTGGAGGAAGGGTGGAGAAGCTCATAGCCCAAGTTGCTTGAAGTCCAGTGTTAAGTTTCCACAGTCTGTGATGATTTGGGGTGCAATGTCATCTGCTGGTGTTGGTCCATTGTGTTTTTTGAAAAGCAAAGTCACTGCACCCGTTTACCAAGAAATTTTGGAGCACTTCATGCTTCCTTCTGCTGACCAGCTTTTTAAAGATGCTGATTTCATTTTCCAGCAGGATTTGGCACCAGCCCACACTGCCAAAAGCACCAAAAGTTGGTTAAATGACCATGGTGTTGGTGTGCTTGACTGGCCAGCAAACTCATCAGACCTGAACCCCATAGAGAATCTATGGGGTATTGTCAAGAGGAAAATGAGAAACAAGAGACCAAAAAATGCAGATGAGCTGAAGGCCACTGTCAAAGAAACCTGGGCTTCCATACCACCACAGCAGTGCCACAAACTGATCACCTCCATGCCACGCCGAATTGAGGCAGTAATTAAAGCAAAAGGAGCCCCTACCAAGTATTGAGTACATATACAGTAAATGAACATACTTTCCAGAAGGCCAACAATTGACTAAAAATGTTTTTTTTATTGGTCTTATGATGTATTCTAATTTTTTGAGATAGTGAATTGGTGGGTTTTTGTTAAATGTGAGCCAAAATCATCACAATTAAAAGAACCAAAGACTTAAGCTACTTCAGTCTGTGTGCATTGAATTTATTTAATACACGAGTTTCACAATTTGAGTTGAATTACTGAAATAAATGAACTTTTCCACAACATTCTAATTTATTGAGATGCACCTGTAAGTAAATTGTTATCCACATAATGACAGACACATTACAGACAACTCACCTTGCTCTCTGCTATGTTATGTTTAAATAACTCCGCCCCTCACTTCCGGCCTGAGATGTGTGGCCTGGAGTGTGTGTCCTGAAATGTGTGCACTGCGGGGCTGCAGCTGGATACTATTGTGTCTGTCAATTTGACAGAAAGTACAAGTATTATGGTCAAAGTTAAATCGAAGTTTTAAAAATTAACTTGAAGGATATATACCATTAAATATTTTAAAGTGAGTTTCCTTTGCTTTAGGAGCCACTGGAAAACTAATATACTGGATTCGCAATTTTTTTGCAGTTGGTTTATCATAGGATACAATTTAGAATTAAAGGAAGAATGAATATGTTTGTTGGGAAGCATTATCATTAGGTCGTTACCATCAAAGAGAAGGAATGGGGGTTCGCATGAGCCATCTAGTGAACAAAGGTGTTTCATACTAAGTGAATAGAACTTTTTGGAATGGCATTTATAATATGTTCAAATTGTTTGTGTTCACAATATAGGTTGCATTTAGCACAGAAATCTTTGAAAGTTAACAGATTCCCATCATCATCCATTAAGTGAACTACAGACTAGATAACCTTTTTGAGCTAATCAATAATACATAGAGACTTATATCTGGATAAAACAAATCTGTTATTCCAAATGGGGGTCCTATGTGGGGTAAAATTGTGATTATATAATAACTTCCAATATAGCAAAATCTGTTGGTGAAAAGAAGATAATTTGACTGGAAGTTTTGAAATAATAAAGTCACATTTTAATAGGAAATCAATTCCACCCAATCTCCTAAATATACCTTTGGGAATGCTAAACCAAAAACTATTTTCATTAGTTATAAAAAAAATGTAACCATTTGATCTTCAACATGCCATTTATACACTGAAAATCAAAGGCTTGTAATCCACCATTCTCGTAATCTTGTGTAAATTGTGCTTAATGTAGTGTACACGCATTCTCCATATAAAATTAAAATTAATTTGATTAATGGTCTTAAATTGGAAATAGAGAGGCAAGATGCAGGGTAAATGCACCTGGCAAGACTCTCCATTTTAGTTAAATAAATCCTTTCAAAAATAGATAAATCCCTTTGCATCCATACATCAAGTCTACCTTTGCATTCATTCCATCTATTCCATATATTTTGCTTTTCCTTGATAGCCTCATCCTTGGAAATGTGTATACCTAAATATTTAACACTCGAGTTGACTGGGATATTATATGCAGCTTCAAGGGAGCATTCATTTATTGTGATAATTTCACATTTACCAATATTAAGTTTTAAACCTGAAAATTTGGAAAAATAATTATTTCAATTGCTTTGGGAATCTGATCAAGAGCTTTTAAAAATAAAGTTGTATTGTCCGCCAATTGACTAATCACAATTTGATGTCCAAACACATGTAGTCTTTCAATATTTGAGTTTTTTATAAGAATGGCCAACATCTCTGTAGCCATAATAAATAATGAGGGTGAGATGGGGCAACCTTGTTAAACCCCTCTTTTGATGTCAAATCTAAGTGAAGTACCTGTTGGCAAGGCAACTGAGCAATTAGCACCTGTGTAGAACAACTGAATAACCTTACGGAAATTTTCAACAAACCCATACATTTGTAAACATTTAAAAATAAAAGAATGATCCAGCATATCAGATGCTTTATAGAAATCTAAAAATAAAATAATCCCATCTTCTTCTATTTCTTTGTTATACTCTAGCAAGTCTAAAACCAGTTGAATATTATTATGTATAGATCGGCCTCTAATAAATCCAGTTTGTGTCTCCCCAATAACTTTAGATAAACCAAGTTTCAAGCGATTATTATATATATGGGTTAACAGTTTATAGTCATTATTTAACAAAGTTATAGGTCGTAAATTGTCCAACAATCTAGGGTCCTTCTCCGGTTTGGGAATAAGCATGATTAATCCTTGTCTCATTGAGCTAGGTAGGACCGAATTCTTAGATATTTCCTGAAAAGCCGCAAAAAGAAATTCCCTTAATAGACCCCAAAAATGACAAAAAAATTCTGAGGTAAGACCATCTGCCAGGTGATTTATCTAATGACAAACACATGACAGCAGAATCAAGCTCTTCAATTGTTAATTCTTGCCACTTGAATGCATTTCCTGCAGAAGAGTACAATGAGCTTTCCTCTCTTTACAAAACCAAAATTTCTTTTTGTACTATCTCTTAGACCCCTAACATTTAGCGAAAAAAAGAAATACAGCCATTGAGCTGAAACATAGAACAATATCAATATTAACAAGCACAATAAAGAATCACTGCTGGGGATATAACAACACCAGCTATCGAAGTTTGATACAGAAGCAAAAGAAAAATGTAAACTGATGCTCTGGCAGGTAGCAATTTCACATTCAGATCTCACTACTCATAGCCTCATCTTAACTTCATGAGAATAATCAGTCCATGCTGTTATTTGCAGATTAAATTAAATGGCCATCGATGTATCCCAAAGGACCGCGATAGTATGCCTTTTTACCGGCGTTCCTAGTGTGGCAGGGTAAGTAGTAACTCCACCTCCTCTTCCTGATGATTAATCAGTCGGGCAGCATTGTTTGATCTCCCAATGGCTTATTAGTGTTGGGGAAAGAGTGTATATATAGATCACGTTCTTCCACCAGGAACTGTTATTGAGTAACCGCCTTTTTTCGGTGTTACACATCATTGTCAGAGAGTGGGGTTTGGCGAGCCTTTGTTTTCTGCCATTGGCAGCCATTGATCGCTGACCATCCATAGTGTATTTCTGATTTGTTCGGTGTTGATCTGTGCTTGACGTTTCCTCACGCTCCTGGCGATCTGAGTGTGTTCTCAAAGAGAGTCCCATTGCCGGGAACTCACTGTCTTTAAGATGCTGCTGTTTTGCTTTACTTAGTTTCATTTTGCATTGTTTTGTTAGCTTAGTTTAATTTGGAACAGTTTTTGACCGCAAATGGAGCTGCTGATTGCTATCTATAGCCAGTGTTTCTCTGTACGCTTAATGATTTCTTGTCTTTCAGTTATGATGGCCAGTGTGTGTATTAAATGCCAGCTTTGGGTTTTTGGAAGTCACAGTATCCTGTTTGGCTCCTCTAAGCTAAGTTGCGGTTTCAGCCCATGCGGTTTGAATTAGTGTTTTAAGTGCTTTTGAGCTTTTTCCTATTTTGTGTTTATGTATGTCTGTAATGCTCGTTGAGCAATATTGCATTCTGTATGTTATTTTTGTTTAAAAATAATTTTCTTTAGGACTTATTTTCTTTGTTAATTGTGTGGGGAACTTTTATTCATTTTTGTGTCTGTGTTTTGATTTGTTACAGGAGCTGAGGCCTGAAGAGCAGGGGGTTGGACTGTTGGTGGCGGTGTTTCATTTTCCCTTTTGTGCTGTGCTGTGAATCACCATTGATTTGGAATGCGTGCACGTGTGTGAGGGGATTTTGTGTTTGTTTTAATTTTTGGTTGTTGATAATACATTCAGCCTACTTCTTGCTGGCAAGCCTCAGTCTCATAATTGTGTTTTTCTTTTCTTGGTTTTCTGTCAACTCAATACTGAAGATGTTGTGATAATTGGACATTTTAATAATATATTGTCTCAGTGCTGTATCACTTTTTTACTATTTGCTACTTGTGTGTTGTGCCCATTGCATAGGGCAATAAATGTTTTAGACTCTTGTGTAATAAAAAAAAAAAAAAACATTATTTTGTACACCTGCATCTCCTGCCCTGTTAATGGGACTGGGACTTGTGTGGCCTTATTGGTCTTCGCTTGTGAATTCCCAGGGCGGAAGTCCCTGGGTGGCGTAATCGTTAGTTTAACCTTGGAGTGTGAATTCCTTGTACCCTCCTATGCCACAAAGTGGCGCAGTCGGCAGGATGTTCCATATTTTGGGCGGACTCGTGGGTGCTAATTGATGGAGATTTTGGATTGGTATTTAAAATGGTTTTGTGTGTGTTCTATTCTTCTTTTTCTTTTTTTTCTCCCCTTAGAAGCAAAACAGCAGCGCCCGTTTGACAGGAGGGTAAATCGAGTGTCCGTGCTCTCTGATTGTGTTTTCCCTGGGTGGCTTCTTAATTTGGGGTATGTGGAAATTATTATTATGGAGGAGGATCTCCAGCAGCTTAGGGAGTTGGTGGCGCAATTGAAAGCAGATAACAAAAAGCTGCGTCAAGAACATGTGTGAGCCTGGTGCTTTGCCTGCTATGGCCCAGTCTCAATCGGTTGGTGCTGACTTGCCTGAGTGATTTGTTTTTGTACCTAAGGACAGAAAGTGCCCCAAGTTTAATGGCAAGTCAGGCATTAGCGAATGGATTGAGGAGGCTCAAGCTTGTATTCGTATTTGCCATTTGTCCAATTTTGATCAGGCCTTCTTTTTGTTTGACCACCTAGAGGGAGAGGCACGGGAGGAGATCCGGTACCATCCTGATAGTGAACTGAGGGACCCGGGGAAAATTTTTGCCACGTTGCATGAGGTGTATGGGTGTTCCGCGTCTCGTGGCCTTGCAAGAGTCTTTCAAGAAAGCAACTGGAAGGGAAGACTCTGTTAGAATTTTCCCTTGCCTTAATGGGCCTCATGAAAAAAGTTGAACAACAATCTGTCGTTGCGTTGAATGCACCCATTTTATTGCGTGATCAATTTGTAGAGCACATAATTGATAGTGCTCTTCGCCGAGAACTCAAACAGTTATTATGTTGCCAACCAACAGTTACATTATTAGAGGTGATAAGATGACAATCAGTCAGGTTTCAAAAGTGGACACTCCACGAGACTGCCCTGCTGTCTGTCACTGAGTCGCTGAGACGGGTGAAAGCTGAATCCAGATCATCCGTCCTGATTCTGCTGGACCTTTCTGCAGCCTTTGACACAGTCAACCATCAGATCTTACTCTCTACCCTCTCCTCGCTGGGCATCACAGGAATTGTGCTTGACTGGTTTAACTCCTATCTCTCAGGTAGGTCCTTCAAGATAGCCTGGAGAGGTGAGGCATCCAAGCCTCATCAGCTACTTACTGGGGTACCTCAGGGATCAGTGCTTGGGCCACTTCTCTTCTCTATATACACAACATCACTGGGACACATCATTCAGGCACATGGTTTCTCTTACCATTGCTATGCTGATAACACGCAACTCTACTTTCCAGCCCAACGACACCACAGTGACTACTCGAATTTCTGCCTGCCTGGTAGACATCTCGTCCTGGATGGAGCACCACCTGCAACTCAACCCAGCCAAGACTGAACTCCTTGTCTTTCCAGCCAGCCCTGCTGTTGAACACATCACCGTGCAGCTGGGTGCAACTACAGTAACGTCTTCCAAATCTGTCAGAAATCTAGGGGTAACCATCGATAACAGACTAAATTTCACAGACCACATCTCAAAGACCGCAAGATCATGTAGATTTACACTCTACAATATCAGGAAGATAAGACCATTTCTCTCTGAACATGCCACACAACTTCTTGTCCAGTCACTTGTCATAACTAGACTGGACTACTGTAACGTTCTCATTGCAGGCCTCCCTGCATGTGCAATTAGACCCCTGCAAATGATCCAGAATGCAGCAGCACGTCTGGTCTTTAATGAACCAAAGAGAGCGCATGTTACACCACTCCTTGTCTCTCTCCACTGGCTGCCAGTTGATGCACGTATCAAATTCAAGGCTCTGATGCTGGCATACAGAACAGTCACTGGGTCTGCTCCAGCATACCTAAAATCATTTATGCAGAGCTATGCACCCACTAGAAGCCTGCGGTCAGCTAAGGAACGTCACCTTGTTGTACCAACACAGAGGCACCAAAACACTTTCCCGGACTTTCAGCTTCATCATACCACATTGGTGGAACAACCTTCCCAACTCCATCCATGAAGCTGACTCACTTTCTGTCTTCAAAAAATGACTAAAAACACATCTTTTCCATGAGCACTTAACCAGTCGTTAAAAAAAAAAAACAATTCCTGTTGCACTTTCTGTTTTGAATACTATTCTGATGCTAGTGAAACTTTGTAATACGGCACTTTTCATACCACTGTCTCCTTAAGATGAATCGCTTATGTTTTCCTCTTTTGTAAGTCACTTTGGATAAAAGCGTCCGCCAAATGAATAAATGTAAATGTAGGTGCATAGTGAAGCGATTAGATTGGAACGAGAAGGGATGCCTGGGGGTGCGAGGGGTCGTAGTCAATCCATCCCATTGTCTTATGGTATTCAGTATGGAGTTCAGGGAGAATCACCTTCTGCTGCATGTGGTCCTTCGACAACCTCTGAAATGGGCGAATTGAAAGAAATGTTGAAAGCACAACAAAATCAGCTAAATCAGCTTACTCAGAGTTTCGCTCTGTTCCAAGAGTCCCGCTCGCATAATCGATCCTCTCGTTATGGCTCTGTAATTTGCAGACATTGTCAACAGCCGGGCTATTTTCCTCGAGAATGTGATTAAAACGTGTTTCTCCGCGTCCTCAATTGGTAGCTCCCCTATCATCGCCTTTGCCTGTGGATGGGCGGCGTCAGGCCCGTCAGCCTTCGGAAAACTAGTCCCCACAGAATTGCAGAGCCACAGCTCGGTTGGGGGGCCTATTGGCTCAGGTATGTTAAATGATGTTGGTTCCGGGCCATATTTAATGTCATTGTGCCCTCATCTTCTGGTTTGTATTGGGGGGATTCCAATCCCTTGCTTAATCGACACTGGTTCTATGGTGTCTACAATAACTAAAAGCTGTTTCCTTAAGAATTTTGAACCATGGGGGCAGGATCGCCTGCGACGTTGTCAGTGGTTGCAGCTCAGGGAGACTAATGGTCTTGCTATTCCCTATATAGGATACATTGAGCTGGATATTGATTTGTGTGGTAGAGTAGTATTAGGTTGCGGAGTGTTGGTGGTCAAGGACCCTCCTGGTTGTTGTGCGCTCAAGTTCCCGGTGTTTAGGGATGAATGTCCTTAGTCGGTGTTACCAGGAACTTTTTGGGCAGCATGGCTCAACCCTCTTTAATCTACCTTTTTTAGTATCCGAAGCTCCTAGTGTTGTAATGCAGGCCTTACAGCATTGCCGCCAAATTAATGCACAAACCCCTGGGCCAGTGAGTAAGGTAAGGGTACGAGGTCATAGGGCGTGTCGCGTTTCGGGCGCCATGATGCAAATCGTAGCAGCAATGTGTGCTGAACTGTATTCTGGTGAGGCTGTGCTGTTTGAACCTCTTGATTCGGGCCTCCCTGCAGGGTTGCTGGCGTCTCCAGCCCTAGTACCAGTGATTCGAGGCACTGTTCACATACCCGTGGTTAATGTAGGCACTGTGGATGCATTGTTGTATCCCGGCCTGCTGGTAGGTACTTTGAGCAGTGTATTTGTGACTAGTTTGCCCAGAGGGATTACAGAGGTTAAGACAGTGGCCGCTACTGTTAGCTCCCATGTCTTTCAGAGTGAACCCACGGTTCCCGAACAAATTGAGTCTGTTGATTTGACTGCTGTGTCACAGGACTGTAAGGGGGAAGTCACCCACTGGTCCAAGGATGGCAGCCAATGGCATGGCTGAAAGTCTCCTGCGTGTTATGTCTTATCGTGCGCGACATTAAATAATACTTTGATTATTTGATTTGAGTTCCATGTTTTATTAATCTTATCAATTCTTTTCTTTTTCATCTGACTCCTATTATGAAAAACCTCGTTGATTTATCTATGCTCTGAATTTTAGTAATTCTTGCTTTTAGACTGCATTTGTTATTTCAATGTTATTTGGGTCCTGTGCTGGCCGGACACAGGTCCTTTTTAACTACAAGTTCATCAGTTTCAGATATTAGTAAGTTTTAGACTAAGTTCATATAGATTCTCAACTCACCGTTTAGCCCCAGTCAATTAAGTTCTGTTTTACAGATTCTCGGTCCTACTCTTAGTATTCCCATTTAATTCTACTTGGCTAAGTTCTATTATAGATTCTCGGTTCGCCGTTTACCCTTTTAGTACATACTTAACTAATGGGTTACTTCTGAAGTAGCTTAATTAAGCCAACTCTGACCATAGATTTGTATTTCATAAGAAATATACTAGAAAACAGTCCTTCAGAATGAATCATAATAACAATTTATTTACCAGGTAATAGTAATACATTCAAACAATCCAATTAAAATAATAAATCAAACTCAAAGCTATCAGTGAACCAAGCATTATAATATAAAGTTGCATTCCATTCAAACATTTACCAAACATAAGAAATACAAATTGCAATTACCTGGTAGAGAAAAAACTACACAGTGTTTACTGTGTGGATCTTCTGGCTACAGAGAGACTTTGATAAATATAAACTACATGCAGCGTTACAGCATGGGAGATCTGGCTTACAGATTCCTTCAAACATTTATCAATATTAAGAAATACCTGGTAGAGACAAACTACATGCAAATGGTAAAGCATGCGAGATCTGGCTTACAGATTCTCCGAGCTTCTCTGCCATCCTTCCTTAAGTACCAAACGATTCCATTGTTATTTCAGATGTGTGTGTTTGATGTTATTTAGGATTTGGTTTACAATTTAGGGAGTTGTAAGTTGACCTTTTGAGTAGGTTGTTTGATGTTTACAAAGAATGCACCTAATCTGCATACAGCATCTGGTCTCTGTGTGAGACCTTGGAGGGGTCATACCCCCTGATAGAATACTGTATTTGACTAAGTTCTTAAATCTTACTTGTGATTTGACTTTGTTGAAAGGGAATGAGACCATTTTACCAGGTGCACTGAGACCTCTTGAATGATACCAAACATGTATGATCAGCAAACCTTTTACATTACAGAACAGGATAAGTCATAACTTAGTTTTTAGTGTCCTTAAAGTGACCTGAGGTGAGAGAGAGAGCAGATGTGAGTGTGATTTGCGTTTTATGGTCCCCAATCAGTGGGGTGTGTTTTCTCAGGTGGAGATGCTCCTCTGCGAGAACCAACATCATAAAACTCTCACACAGAGTTCTTTGACTTTCCCGGAAGTGATGCAGGCAATTTTTGTGACCGTCTTACAGGACAAACAAGATCAGGTTAGGGTACTGCTCCGAAAATAACAGTCAGTGTTTTCGGCTTACGATGGTGATTTTGGGGTGTACTGACCTAATTTCTCATGACATCCCTCTTACAGATGATAACCCAGTCCGGCAGAGGTATCAGCGGATACCGCCTTCCGAGTATGATGTTGTAAAGACTCACATCAACCAGCTTCTGAAAGCTCAGGTAATAAGGGAAAGTTGTAGTCCTTACGCTTTCCCTATTGTCCTGGTCAAGAAGAAGGACGGTAGTCTGTGCATGTGTGTAGACTACCGGCAATTGAATTCAAAGACTCAGAAGGATGCTTTCCCTTTGCCTCGTATTGAGGAATCGTTAGATGCCTTAACAGGAGCCCGTTCGTTTTCCACATTGGATTTGGCCAGCGGGTACAATCAGGTGCCGGTCACCGAGAAAGATAGGGCCAAAACTGCTTTCTGCACTCTATTTGGTCTTTTTGAATGGAACAGAATGCCCTTTGGGCTCTGTAATGCCTCTAGTACGTTTCAACGTCTGATGGAGAGGTTGTTTGGAGACCAGCAACAGCAGTCTTTTATATCTTGACGATATAGTGGTCTTCTCTTCCTCGGTGGCCCAACATTTGGAATGACTAGAGGTTGTCCTGAGTTGGCTGCAGCATGAGGGTTTAAAAGCGAAGTTGGGGAAAGTGCACTTTCAATAAGAGGTAAAGTACTTGGGACTTATCGTGTCATCTCAGGGTGTGGCCACGGATCCCAGTAAAGTGGAGGTAGTGACACAGTGGCAACGTCCCACTAGTATCACAGAGTTGCACTCTTTTCTGGGTTTTGCGGGTTATCGCCATTTTGTAGAGGGCTTTTCTAAGTTGGCGGCCCCTCTGCATAAGTTGGTAGCAGAATTAAGTGGTAGTTGATCTCGGCAACAAGCAAAGCAGAGTTTTTCTACTGCTTGAACTGTTCAGTGCCAGGAAAACTTTGATTCCCTGAAAGGTAAGTTCACCACAGCCCCGGTTCTGATGTATGCAGATTTCTCCTTGCCTTTTATCTTGGAGGTGGACGCAAGTCATAGGGGGTTCGGAGCTACTCTGTCCCAAGAGCAGGGAGGTAAGGTGAGGCCGATTGCTTACACGAGTCGCAGTCTTAGGCCCACTGAGTGCAATACATCAATGTATAGCTCAATGAGATTGGAGTTTCTGGCACTCAAGTGGGCCATGGCTGACAAGTTTCAGGAGTATTTACTGGGGCATAAGTGTTTACGGATAACAATCCTCTTAGTCATTTGGCATCAGCTAAGTTGGGGGCTATGGAACAGCATTGGGCTGCACAGCTCTCTGCGTTTTGATTTTGAGGTTCGTTATTGATCTGGGAAGAGTAATGGTAATGCAGATGCTTTTTCCCGGCAGCCCCCACTGAATAGTGAAGAGGTAACTGGGCTGCTTCCAATTACAGCGATTCCTGGCTCTGAAAGGCAAGCAGTAGAGGCTGAATTGGCCCTTTTGGCCACTCAAGCTGTTATGACTATTCTGCCCAGTCGTTCACCAGCTGACATGAGATGCCTGCAGGAGTCTGACTTACTTATTGGGGAAGTACTGCCATTTTGGCAGCGTAGGGTGTTTCCCAGTCACCAAGAGCGTCAGTCATTGTCTAAGGATACAGTGACCTTCATCAGTGGGACCGTTTCGTGGAAAAGGAAGGGGTCCTGTATTGCTGCATTTTCCGTCCTTACGGGAGGGAGGAGCTCCTGCAGTTGATCTTGCCCTCCAGGTTGAAGTGTGAGGTTCTGACTGGGCTGCACCAGGAGCATGGACACCAAGGCATAGAGCGTACAACTGAACTGGTCTGGCAGAGATACTATTGGCCGGTATGTTCAGAGATGTGGCTCGCTGTGTCAGGAATGTGAGCGGTGTCAGTCTGCAAAAGATGCCCGACCAGTGGCCTCTAGTTTTATGGGACATCTGTTGACCTCAAGGCCTAATGAAACCTTGGCCATTGATTTTATTGTCCTTGAGCCCTCTAGTTTAGGGTTGGAGCATGTCTTGGTGATGACTGTCTTCACCAAGTATACCCTAGCTGTTCCCACACAGGACCAATGGGCCGAGACAGTGGCACAAGTACTAGTGGTTGAGTGGTTCTATAAGTTTGGGGTTCCTGGTCATATACATCCCGACCAGGACCGCAACTTTGAATCCACACTGATTCAGCAACTTTGTGACTTGTATAAGATTCAAAAGTCTCATACTACTCCTTATCATCCGGCTGGTAATGGGAAGTGTGAACGATTCAATAGAACCCTGCATAACCTTCTGCGCACCCTACCTCCATCCAGTAAGAGGGATTGGGTTGCTTGTCTCCCACAGGTACTGTTCAGTTATAACACCACTATCCATCAAGCTACCGGTGAGTCCCCGTATTTCTTGAAGTTTGGGAGGGGGGCTCCGTGTATACCATCACACCTGTAGAAGATCTGGATTAGAGAAGGCAGGTCCATAGGTCATTGTTAAAGCTCCGAATTCAGAAGGACTCTTTCATTCCCCCTTGTTGAAAATCCTGTAGTTGATCAGGTCCCCTCCAAGGAGGTTGATGAGTTGGAGGAGGCTGATTTGTTGGTTTTAGTGCCAGAAACCTCTCTGGTCTTTCTGGAGCGAGTATGTGATGACCCCCAGAGTTTTCTGGTGCCCCCTGAGATTGCAACCAGGGTATTAGAAACTTTGGAACAACTGGAAGTTGAGGTAACTGAACAATCTGTATCTTTTTCTGTAACAGTGGTTGGACCCCTGGTGGGTGAGGGAGCAGTACGGGGCACATGGCGAGCTACAGCTGGCCAACACTCTAATGTCTATCATCTTCCATGGGCGGGGGGGGGGATTGGGGCAACAGATGTGTCCTCTTCTGAGCCAACATCCAGCTCTGTTTCTGTCATCTTTAGGCCTTGGGACTAACTTAGGGGGGTGGAGCTGTTTCGAGTTACCATCGGGGCTATGATAGAAAAGTAGGGGGTAGAATGTGGCAGGGTAAGTGGTAACTCCACCTCCTCTTCCTGATGATTAATCAGTCGGGCAGCATTGTTTGATCTCCCAGTGGCTTATTAGTGTTGGGGAAAGAGTGTGTGTGTATATATAGATCGCGTTCTTCCATTAGGAATTGTCACTGAGTAACCGCCGTGTTACACATCATTGTCAGAGAGGTAAGGCTATCAGTTATGTGGCTAATAAACGCTTGTGATTGGTGTGTTGACTAAAGTTAGCCTGCTTGTTTTGTAGTTGGTTTGGAGAGCCTTTGTTTTCTGGCCATTGGTGGATTTGATCGTTGCCCATCCATAGGTAGGAAGATAATTTTGATTCCGCATTAATGCACTCATTCTCCCCTTCCTGGGGGGTAGGTTTATATGACAAATGGTATGTTTTCTTTCCATCTACAGTGCGTATTTCTGATTTGTTCGGTGTTGATCTGTGTTTGACGTTTCCTCGCGCTCCTGGTATGTATCCCTTCTCATACGATTGCTCTAGAATTAATATTTATTATAATCATAAATATGTGTGTTCTAGGCGACCTGAGTGCATTCTCAAAGAGGGTCCCATTGCCAGGGTTGCGGGGAACTCGCTGTCTTTAAGACGCTGCTGTTTTGCTTTACTTTGTTTGATTTTGCATTGTTTTGTTTACTTGGTTTAATTTGGAACAGTTTTTGACCGTCTGAGGCCAGTGTTTCTCTGTACGCTTAATGATTTCTGGTCTTTCAGTTATGGCGGCCAGTGTGTGACCTAAATGCCAGCTTTGTGACCTGCTTTGGATTTGTTGGAAGTCACAGTATTTCAGCCCATGTGGTTTGAATTGGTGTTTTAAGTACTTTTTGATCTTTTTCCTATTTTGTGTTTATGTAAGTCTGTAATGCTTCGTCAGCAATATTGCATTCTGTATGCTATTTTTGTTTAATAATAATTTTCTTTAGGACTTATTTTCTTTGTTAATTGTGTGGGGAACTTTTATTCATTTTTGTGTCTGTGTTTTGATTTGTTACAGGAGCTGAGGCCTTAAGAGCAGTGGGGTGGACTGCTGGTGACGGTGTTTCATTTTCCCTTTTGTACTGTGCTGTGAATCACCATTGTGAGAGGGATTTTGTGTTTGTTTTAATTTTTGGTTGTTGATAACACCTTCATTCAGCCTACTCCCTGCTGGCAAGCCTCAGTCTCGTAATTGTGTTTTTCTTTTTCTGTCAACCCGATACTGAAGATGTTGTGATACCTGGACCTGTTTTCTTTTCCAAGACCGTATATTTCTGTTTATATTCTTTAATCTCTGCAGCATTAAACTCCATCGATTTGGAGATAGTTGCAATCACAATGCTGTTTTGTCTGATTTTGTCGGCGATGTCCTCCAGCTTTCTATCTTGAGAATCAAATCTCACCGTTAAGGGGTTAATCGCCTGGAGCAATGCTGCATTAGAGATATCAGTTTCGTCTGGTTGAACCTTTTTTGTGGGAAGCATCCCGTCGTCTTTCCTTGGTGTTTTCTTGACCGTAGCTGTGATCCGTTTCTATGGATACACTTTGGGCTCTGTTTGTTAAATGCGCCATGTTCCGCAAGTCGCAAACTTGTTGACTGAATTGATCTCAAATGTTTTAAAGAAACAAACAAGGGCAATAGTGATTTGTTGAATTAATCACTTCAATTTCTGAGGCCAGTATATGAGAAAGTGGCAATAAAGCGTATAACTGAGGATAGTAACTGCCAGAGCTCAGCAAAACATGTGCGCCTAGTTCGCCATCTTGCCGGAAGTCCGCTCACTCATTTCGTTTACTCACTGCCATTCACTATATAGAAAATAGTGAATGAGTGAACAAGTGGTCGATTTCAGACATAGTTATGGTGTTTTTGATGTGAAAATAGTTGAGAGGTAAGCATTTATTTTATTATTACGGTTTAATGTTTATTGTATTATTAGATGGGTGATGTCTAGTTAACTCTTCTTCTGCGACTGGTAGGTGTTGAGGTTCCTTTACGACTCAGTACACTTGACATTGCGTAGTTACGCATATGGGGAGTGCCTTCATACACGACCTTGTTGAAACCTCCACAATAACGGCAATATTCTAATATTGGCTATGGTGTTTGAGCCCCGCCTATTTTTGCGCAAAACTGTCCGCTATAAAAACAGGTGCACAAACACCATTTCCTCAATTTCTTCCTTCAAGACAGCAATCATCTCTTGTCTAGAAGCCCTCTATCTTCGCCATCGATATACACGCGTCAGTGGGCGGAATCTTCGCAGGAAAACTTTCCGCTCCCCTGCTGTGTTCCAGTGAACATCACACCGCCTCGCCAATTGACGCTTTGCTGGTGAACGGGCCTCAGCATCCTGATTTCCTGCAGCGCTTCGGTAGGGTTTGTGTATCCTTACAAAGCAATTGTATATTGTGTATTTTATACTGTGTGATATAAATATATATTAATTTATATATTTATATATCTAAAAGAGTCACCTACGTGTTCTAGTCTTTTTAAAGATGTTCCGTAAGTGTTCCTTGTGCGAGAGGCACATCCCGCCGTCAGATCAGCATGAGAGCTGTGTTTACTGCCTGGACCACGCCATGGAGACAGACTGTCCTCACTGTGAGGGCATGAGTCTCAAGATGCTTCGCTCGCGAATCACCCTCGTTCTGAGGGATGATTCAGCCTCACAAGCCCTCCCACCCGCCTCTTCTGTGATACCCGAGGATTGACACGAGGAGGCATGACGGGGCCGCGAGGTCGAGTAGGAGGAGTTTGAGGTGGTCCTTGTGGCGGCACACACCCCGCGAGACCCTCAATCTCTCCGAAGCACGTTTTCTGATAAACTATGTGCGAGATGAGCTCCGGCCTTCTGAAAGAGCAGAAGGCCTCGTCTCGTGCAGCGGTTCTGACGCTGGGGATAATAATGACTAAGTCACTTGTCTCGCTGCATCAGGCGAGTGGTCAGTGGATGAAGCTGCTGCCCCTCCCCCCCAGCGAGGGCGAGGAAATTGAACGTGCCACTGACAGGGAGATGCTCCACGTCCTTACAAGAGCAGTCGAAGAGCTTCACCTTGAGTGGTCTCCCCCAGAGGAACCTGAACAGTCTCACCTTGATGAATGGTTCCAGCAGTCTGGACGCCGTCAAACGGCAGCATCCCACAAATCTGCTCCATTCTTCCCCGAAGTTCATAACGAACTATCCATGTCCTGGCGCGAGACCTTATATGGCGCGGTCGCGCAGTGACGCCATCCTCTTTAATGTGGATCACAGGGAAGAAAACGGTTATTAAAGCGGCACACCCCTGCCCAGCGAGTAACAGCGTGGAAATCACGCCCCATACATCCTTCCAAACAGTGTCAACAAACGTCCGCACTGCTGGGAAAAGCTTACTCAGCAGCAGAACAAGCTGGTTCAGCACTCCACACAATGGCGGCGTGCCAGGAACTTCAAGCCAAGCACCTCAGGCAAATGGACGAGCACGGCTTCGATCCAGAGATATTCAAAGAGTTCTGCACCGCTACAGATTTAGCGTTGCATACCACGAAAGTCACTGCGCAGGTCATCGGCAAGTCCGTGGTCAACCTGGCAGTTCTGGATCGACGTATATGGCTGACCCTCACAGAAATGAGTGATAAGGAAAAAGCCACTCTGTTGAATGCTCAAGTGTCTCCAGCCGGCCTCTTTGGCGGCTCTGTGAATAAGTTTGCTGAGCGTTACGTCGCGATTCAGCAGCAGTCACGGGCTATGAGACACTTTTATGCCCAAACGGAGTATATTACAGCAGGTTCACCCTCGCTCTGTTTCGAGAACACTTCCACTGAAACTGTTTCAGAAAGCATTGGGATTTGTGGCAGCGGCATCCGCTCATTCCATGAGGTCTCTTACACATGAGACCTCTTCAGTGCTGGCTGAAGCGCCATGTGCCACGACGTGCTTGGCGCCAAGGGAGCATGCACATCACTATATCACCGCACAAACAGCTCCTGCGTTTTACCAGCGAGGTGTTGTGCTGGGGCAAGTTGTCACACAGCGCCTAAAGCTATCGGCTGTATTTCTAGCCTTAAAGGGTTTCAGTCAGAAATATCAAACTGTC
Source organism: Myxocyprinus asiaticus (assembly GCF_019703515.2). NCBI lineage: Eukaryota > Metazoa > Chordata > Actinopteri > Cypriniformes > Catostomidae > Myxocyprinus > Myxocyprinus asiaticus. The sequence continues at coordinate 3,245,434 of NC_059349.1, forward strand.
ATGTCCTGGTTCGCTCGGACAACATGACAGTTGTGGTATATATAAACTGCCAAGGCAGACTTTCAGAGACTTCACCCTCAAACTGTATCTGGCAAAGCAGAAATCAATCTATTTGCCTCAGTGGAGAATGCCCACTGTCCCCTCTGTTATTGGAAGTCCCAAGCCCCGCTGGGAATGGATGCAATGGCACACAAATGGCCGGCGAAATGCAAATATACATTTCCCCCGGTATGCTTTATTCACTCTGTCATATGCAAAGTCCGAGAGGACAAGGAAACTGTTCTATTAGTTGCGCCGAAATGGCCCAACCAGCCATGGTTTCCGGAAATGATGGAGATGCTGTACAGCTTGCTCACAGTGGGAAATACCACTGAGGAGGGATCTCCCCTCAGGTGCCAGGCACAATCTGGCATCCCCAGCCCCAGCTGTAGAACCTGCATGTGTGGTCCCTGAATGGGGCGCACTACACACCCCAGAACTGACGAGTTCAGTCATGAAACCATTTTACAAGGTGGAGCACCGTCTATGAGATGCCTCTATGCACTAAAATGGAACGTGTTCACTGATTGGTATCTCTTACATGGCAAGGACCCAGTAAACTGCCCCATACATGAAATTCTAATATTTCTTGAAGAGCGATTAGACTCAGGACTCACCCTGTCAACGTTCAAAGTGTATGTGGCAACTATATCTGCATATCATGCACATGAAGCCGGCACCTCTATAGGCAAGCATGATTTAATCATAAAGATCCTTAAAGGAGCAAGACGATTAAACCCACCTCGGCCGGATACAGTCTTGACTTGGGACTTAACTTTAGTCCTAAAAGCTCTCGCAGTGCACCCCTTCGAGCCTTTGGACTCTGTTGAACTGCACATGCTCTCCGTTAAGACCGCACTACTGCTGGCTCTGGCCTCAGTAAAACGGATCTGTGACCTGCATTCACTATCAGACGACAATTCATGTCTGGAATTTGGCCCCGGTCTTTCAAGAGCCACTGTCAAACACAGGAAAGGCTATGTACCCAAGGTCCTAACCAAGCCCGTCAAAGCGCAGGTGGTTCACCTTCAAGCCTTCTTCCCTCCTCAATTTTATTTGGATGAGGAATAATCATTGCATTGTTATGCCCTGTATGGACACTACATGCATATGTTAAGCATACTTGCCAGTTCAGACTGTCTGATCAGCTCTTTATATGCTATGGAGGATGCACAAAAGGAATGTCTGTCTCCAAGCAAAGGCTCTCTCACTGGATTTTCAATGCAATTACCCTGGCTTATGAGTTTCAGGGTAAGACTTGCCCAATTGTTGTTAAAGCACACTCAACTAGAGGCATGGCCTCCTCATGGGCATGGACGAATGGTGTGTCCTTACAAGACATATGTTTTGCAGCAGGATGGTCCTCTCAAAACACAATTGCAAGGTTTTACATCCTAGATGTAGCACAGGTGATCAAGTCACTCAGATTTAGCCATATAATGAAAAGAAACAATACAAAACAGTGATTTAATTCCTTTTGTTACTTTTCATTTATTTCATAATTTATTGAAACAATTTTTTTGTATTTTATTTCTAAGTGTAAAAATGAAAGAAAATGTGTTTTTTGGTATGTGTTCTTAATCTATTTTGAGTTTTCTATTTGATTACTGTGTATGTGAAAAAAGTTGGTAAAAAGCCTGCTCTCGGCAGAATGTGCTCTCTTGCAGAGCGAGAGTTGAATCGGCCATTTTATGAAAAGTTCGCAGAGCTGAATTTATGCAGATTCCTGTTGATAAGATTGCTTTTTGCCACTGAATGTTTGTGAAATCATCATTTAACACTGATTTGGTGAGTGTTTAACATTTTTGTCAAAGTAGAGACTAACTCTAATCTGATAAAGATCAGTAAACAAGTGTCTACGCAATTTTGTGATGAAATCGCTTGAATGCATTCTTAATCAAATTCAGGGTTTGTGTTAACCTGAATTAACCCGTAAATGCATTGTTATTGCCTATGTTTGTGTGAATGTTTTATCTGAGTTTAATTTGGTTATGTTGTCAATTATGTTTTGTAACAATGTTATATTTGAGTTTAATTGAGTTTATTACTGTAATGAGATGGTAATACAGCATATCGCTGTGTATTAATTATTTCTCTTTGAAATATGCAAAATTTATATGGAAATATCTCTGTTATTGTTTGGCCTAAAATACAGGTCAGGTTTTTTGGTTCCTGTGGAAATGAATGTGTTGGGAATCATTCGAGGGCGAGCCCCCACGGATCTGGACACTAGATTGACTGAGTAGACCTAAACTTCACATCGTGAACTGTACTGTTTTCTTCCATTTGAGGTGGGATCTCAGTTCACATATTTTTCTCCTTCTCGTTGACTGAAACGGAGTAATTTGTTTCCTGGATCGTTTAAAGGACCTATTTTTTTGTATTTGTTTTCAGCTCTCTATTGCGCATTCATGTGATAGGATTCAACTTTCTTGAACTGGTTGTTTTCCAACCTTTTTTCTGAAAAAAACAAAAAAACAAATTGATTTGGAGTTAAAGAGACTAGAGAAAGAAACCATTTTGACTGGAAACAAAGAACTGGAAATTGTTGAACTGAACCGTTATTGACCTTGAGAAACCTAACTGATTCACATTGTGATTTTGTGCTTCTACAAATTTTATGGATGGATGTGAACCAAATTGATTTGACATACCTATAAATATATAAGTGTGTTTTATTTACAAGGTGCACCTATAGGTTTTTTGTTGTTGTTGTTGTTGTTGTTGTATAATCCAACATTTGTATTCTGTCATACCGGAACATTGTTTATTCTTTTGCTATTATCTTTATCTCTGATTGTTCCTCTTGGTTGTTCACAATTTTTCCTTATCATTTACCATTTCAAATAGTAAATAACCAGCTGGTGTAAAAAAAAAAAAAAAAAAAAAAAAAAAAAAAAAAAACATTTTATCTGCATAAGTCTCTAATTAAATTAATCACAGGCTCTATAGTCGAACCTAACTGGTCCAGATAACATTTATAACGTTGCACTTATAGTAATACGATTGCAAAGACTCACTCATAGTCCTTAAAAGTGCAAATAGGTGTTACATAGACGTAACATTTATTTATTTATTTATTTATTTTTTCCACAGTCCTCTCTGTTTAGAGCACTTGCTATTCATTAGCCAAATATATATATATACTTATGCCCTTCCCTTTAAGTACGGGCTCCCATCATTTGCACAACAGCCTGCAGTTAGGCCGTTATAATTTATCATAAAGTTGCAAGCACTTCATTATAAATATACTCCCTTCCCGACTGGGTTCATAAGGAGTTAATTCATACTATATGACTATAGTTCATATATTCGTTATGAGTGCTGTCCTCCTGGCCATCATAAGGATCACTCACTGTGGCATGCTCACGTCGGTCACCATCCCACAAGACTGCACCGCCATGTTTCCTCTCTGGGAAGTTATGTCGTGTAGTGCGGCGTGTTGGGATTCTGTTCCCCATATCCGTAACCACGCAATGTCAAGGGAACGTCTCTGTTAAGTACATAACCTCGGTTCCTTGAGAAGGGAACAAAACATTGCGAACGCTAGCCGCACTACAAGACTCAGAGTTCTTGAGGCACGAGTGACGCGCTCCTTGTTCTCAGTCAGAAATTCTGAGGAAATGGTATTTGTGCACCTGTATTTTTTATTTTTTTTATAGCGGACAGTTTCACGCCAAAACAGGCGGGGCTCAAACACCATAGCCAATATTAGAATATTGGCGTTATTGTAGAGAGGTTTCAACTAGGTTGTGTATAAAGGCACTCCCCATATGCGTAACTACACAATGTCTCGTTCCCTTTTGTCTCAGGGAACCAAGGTTACGTACGTAAGCGAGACGTTCTCCCAACTAAACACAATAAACAGTGTATAAATCGCGACTCTTTTCGCATTAAGATGTTTACAAACAGATGAGAACCGAAACGTCTAGTGAAACCTAGTGAAGGTCAGTTTAATTCCATGAAACATTTATAGTTTTTAGTATGACTTGTATAATACAAACATTAGACATATATACATACCTTGAATTTTTCCAAAGGTTATGGTCAATGACCGATGGTCAGTTTATATTTTACTAATATACAAAACTAATATGCAAATACAACCCTAACACTTAATAACTATTACTAATACTAACACATTAATGTTAATTACTGAACTACTGAAGCGAACTACACACTAAATATTAAAAACTTATAACTAAAAACTAATAAATTATTATCAGCAAAGCACAATGGATTTCCAGTCGGCTGTTTAACTGATTTAACAATAGGACACGAGACAATCACTTTGAAATTCACGCCAAGCTAACTGAGTGACAGTTTGGCTCATGGCTAGTTTATAATGGACCTTTTTCACAGACTGTGGCACATTTCCGAAATTAACATAAATCTGGCAAAGTTTTATATTTTAATTATTAAAGAAAATGTATATTTATAATTGTACTTATATTACCCTGGTAATAAATTACAAAAAAACACTGCTGTTGCTGAGGGAGTGACTGTAAATTTGACATCTTTATCTCTTCTGACTGCCTTAATCCATCTCTTTATATGTTGAGATTATTATTTCTGTTTTATTCTGAAATCAGTAGATTAATCACTATTATTTAATTGTATTGTATGGACAACCATAGTAAGAAATAAAAACAGAAAAATAAATTTTTCTCTTAGCTTTTGGAGTATATTGCAATGCAAAATTAATATTTGCTGTGGTCTTCCATTTACCTCTATGGAATACTTCACTATACTTGTGCATTCCAAACCCGGACATTTTAAAAGGGTCTGTGGTCTCCAACAGCAAAAAAAAAAAGAAAAAAAAAGAAATCCACTATTGTGTTTACATGACTTTCCAAAAGAGGAAAAAATATAGAGAGATGGATTACATCAGTCAGAAGAGAGAAAGATGTCAAATTTACAATCACTCCCTCGGCAGCTGTATTAGAAACCTCTTTGCAGCAGTGTTGACTTTTATATACATATATATTATTGATTTGACTAGAATAGTAATATAACTTTACATTCATTAAAACAGAAGTAAATCAAGCATAAAATCAAATGAAAAAAATATCAATTAAGTATAAATAAAAAAAAAATCATGGTTTTTACAAACTTTAATAGATTTGTTCACTGTTTACAATCTCATACATTAAAATGTCGTACCTCTTTCCCGATCTTTTCTAGTGGCAAATTGGAGAGGCACTTCAGCTCAACAAGATAGGTCTGTTCTCTGCGGTCCGCGGACGTCGACATATGTTGCATCCAGTGTTTTTGATGTGGAAATGGTTGAGAGGTAAGCATTTAATATCTAAATAGCAGCAAAGTGAAATCAGCATTTTAATGTTTCCAATATGCTGCTAATTCTTTATTTCCCTTGGATGGTGATGCAGTTGCTCATCAAGGCTCTCTTAATTTAAAATGGACACACTCCATCACTGACATCCCTAACTCCATCCATGACTACCACTGTTTTAAGTAGTCTGGGAGTTTTCAGCAATATTTATTCGATTTTTTTTTTTCATTCTACCCTGGAGATCAATGACATTTATTCTTAATGAGGTGTTTTGTTGCCCACACTTGTAGAAACACTGTGCGTGAAGCTGGAGCTCAGGCTCCAAACTGCAGTCCTCCACTCTTGACTCATTGTAATCCAAATGTTCCCCAGTGTTATTGTTCTTCCATTTATTGTTCCAATTTACTAAAACTATTTGCCCAGTTATTTCTCTCATTGTTCCTGTTGTAATATAATGGTTTGTTATGTTAATCCTGATGTAGCTCAATCAGTAGAGCGAGGCACTAGCAATGCTAGAATCATGGATTCGATTCCCAGGGAATGCATGAACTTGATAAAATGTATACCTTGAATGCAGTGTAAGTCACTTTCAATAAAAGCGTCTGCCAAATGCATAAATGTTAATGTAATAAAAAGTTTGTCCTGTTATTTATTCCATTGGTTCCTGTTTTGATAAAACTGTTTGCCCTGTTGTATAATGGAAGTAGTATTTTTTGTCTCGTCCAAAAGATTACAGGCCAATAATGCTTAAAGATTTTTTTTGTTGTTGTTTACCATTGCATATTTATATAATGTCTTACCTGACTGCCTATCATCTTTTCCATTGAGAAGAGTACAGGACTGTTTCGCTACTCCATTCATGTAGTGCAACTGTTTGGCCACTATTATGTTGTCCCGATGTCTTATGCAGTGTTTGCTCACCACTGTTACTTTCAGAGGTAGGGCAGTACAGTGTTTGGTACTAAACATACAGTCTCACAACTGATCCTGCTCATTCTACAATTATCAGATGACAAAATTCATGATTGTGCACTGTAAAATTTTGTCAAGTGTAAAATACTGCTTAAACACAGCATGATTGAGCACATGTGGGTACTTTGTGTGATATTGATAATGCACTTAAACATGCTTGTAAATGCTGTTTGAAAGTGGTTCCACCACTGCACATTCTCTAATCTAACAGACCTGATTCAACTCCTTAGCTGACTAGTAAATTGCTTCAAGACCTGAAATGGGTGTTTAATTTAAGGTAGACAATGCAGTGCTGGGGGGCCTTCCAGGAAAATGGTAAGGAAACACTAAAAACATTGCATGAGTGTCCTCTACTGCCAAATTATGGCAATATTTTTCAGGCTTGTGGAACTAACTGATCACAATTTGAATGAAATAAATTGAACACAATTTGAATCATTAAATTGTGCATTGTGTGTTCCACTATAATTGTAAAATGGCAAGAGAAACATAAAAGCAGTCATTTTTTTTTTCTCTGATTTTCTTACATTTAAGTAGGGGGGCTTCAAGAAAAAAAAAAAAAAAAAAAAAAAAAGGTTGGAAACCACTGCCTCTATAGATTATCTATAATCTAAAAACAAAGTTTTAACTGTCCTGTGATGTTGACACAGGGGGTTTCCCACAGAAAACCCTCATGGGCCCCGAAGGGCTAACCCACAGGGGCCAGTGTGGGTTTTCTGTGGGCTTGCCCACAAAAAGCCCACATAGGGCCCCCAAAGGACAAAACTGCTGTGGGCCCCGTGTGGGCTAACCCACGTGGGATTAGTGTAGGTTTGCCCTACCCACACTGTCCCACAGAAAACCCACACTTGCCCATGGTGGGCCTGCACAGGCATGTTTAATGGATGATAACTAGGTCCCTCATTAGTACAGCAAATTCACTTAGGAAATCCTTGTTTTGCTGAGGTGGACGATATATAAGAGCAATGATAATGGGATTTACTAAGACTAATTGTAGAAGTTGCACTTCAAAGCTGTGATATAAGCCAGTAGGTAAAGACTGCAATGAAAGTTTCTCAGACTGTTTCACAGCACAGTGAACGAAGGTTATGAAGATTCGCTCCTCCATGGCGGTAGAGAGGAAAGATCCAACGAGGAGGTGCAGAAAATAATCCAGGAATAATAGGGCGCAGCCATCGATATAGGCCATCCTGAGGATGCTGGCCAGCACCGCGTCGATGGGCGAGCTGAGATCCACACAGAATAGAAGAAGGTTGCGTGCCACAGTCCCATAACAGAGCCGATCTGAGTCGCACGACAATGCCCCCGTGCTTTCCGCCCCTCCTTCGGTGAGACAAATCCACAGGATGCCAACACAGGTATGCGGGGGGATGAGAGGACAGTGGTGGAAGGCAGAGACGCGGTCTGCAAACATCACACTTGGGCAGAGCAGCGACCACACTACGAATGTGAAGTAGTGTTAAGCGGTCGTAAACCAATATAGAATTGCAGTTTGAGGTTAAAAAAGACATAAAGAAAAACATTGCAAAAGCCAGAGGCAGAAATAAAATAGTATGTATTGAAAAGTACAATAATAGTATAAGTAGTATAATATAATACAATAGTATAATAATAATAGTAGATTGACAATAGCAAATAGTATATGTAGTATAAAGAGTAGTATAATAGCCAATAATAAAAAAAAAAATAGTGAGTAGTGAATAGTACAATAATATAATAGTATAATAATATAAAATAATAATAATAGCATAATAGACTGTATAGTATATCCATTCAGTCATCTATAATTGCTTATCCATTGTAGGGTCGTGGGGGGCTAGAGCCGATTACATCTGTACAATTTATGCTCTTCTTTTACAAAACGGGGATGGGAGCTAAAATCCTTGGATCAAAACTGCTTCACAAAACTTTTTTCTTGAGTTGCCACTCTGTAATTTAAGAGTGTTCAGTTTGGCAATGTGGAGCAGCCTTACTTACATATAAGGTAAAATGTGGAACTGAATTTGGTACTTGAAACCATTGTTCAATAAAGTTGCATTTCTCAATTTGTAGTGCTGCACCTCTGGCCCTACAATTATATATTGTGAACTCACAAGCACTTCTTGTCCTTTAGTGTCATTTAACCAATTCTTTTCAAGCTCTGGGTCCCTTTCTGAATCATATTATGGTATAATGAAACTCAGTTTTTGGCATGCTTGGTTCACAGAGCTGTTCTTTAATGTATTTTCCCCATTTGTTTATTGTTTTTTCTACATCTCCTAACCAATATATGTTTGCTTGTGGCTCCTGAGGTTCTTGGAACTGTGTGACAGTCATTTGTTTGATGCCCCTGTTGTCTATATAAACGCCTTCTGGAGTGCACCAAATCTGTAAATTCATTTTACATATAGCATCTCTCCCTAACAAGTTGACAGGTGTTAGTTCTGATATTAGAATGGGAATTTTGATCTCTGCGTCATTTACTTTTATGCTGACTGGAGCTGTCATTGGAATTAGCTGCGTGAGTCCCTAGAATCCTACTCTCTTTACGTATTTTCCAGACTTGGGAAGGTGAGAGGCATAATTTGGACTTATACATGTAAATGTAGCTCCAGTATCTAGCATGACTGGTATTGTTTTGCCCTCTATTTTAACCTGCAGCATAGGTTCTTGATCAGCATCAGATGATATCATTGGAAGCTGACCCCTCCCCGTAGGATCCTCTGGGCAGCCTCAGTAGCCCTGCTGTGGTCCACGCCATGGATTGAGTGGACCTGATGCTGGAGCTTGGTATTCTTGCTGCCATGGGGCATTGCTTGGACCAGGGGGTTGACATGGATTAATAGGGCAATTTCTTCTGATGTGTCCAAGCTGATTGCAGCCCCAATATATTATTGGTTGGCCATTAGTTCTAGGGCCACTGTTCTGTCTACCTCTTCCTCTTCCTCCCTGTTGTAGTCTGTTCCAGTTTCCCGGTTGTTCTGGTTGCACATAGATTACAAGCGTTGCTGGTGGCTGTGATGCTTGTCCTGCTGGACAACAGGTACTGGTGACATTGTATTCTGCATAACAGGTACAGGTGATACCAAGGAAGACTGGGCAGCAGAGACAGGCATATTCACAGGAGCCATTACCACTGATTGTTCTTCTTTCTCTTTGACTGTGGCTTGGATCTTCTTTTCCCCAGTTAATTCTTCTAGCTGTGGTTGTGTTAGTTTTCTCTGTAGTTCTCTTTCTTGATGCTTCAATCTTAACTCATTTCTCCTGTATTGTTCTACAGCATGAGTCACATGTTCACAGAACTCTCTGTGTGATTTAGAGTTCAGTCCAACCACATCTTCCAGTTTTTCCTTCACTGGGGTTGGCATAGTATCCACTATAGCTGTTCTGAATAATGTAGTCATGACTGGGTCTGTTTGTGGGTTTTTCTCCAGCTCTTGTTTCCATCTTCTTAGCTGTCTTTGAATATGTGCTGTAGGATTTTCAGTTTCACCTATCGGTTCGCCTTTCAGAGATCTTGGATCCATTCGTGTTGGGTATTCCTTCCTCAATTCTCCCCACATCAGCACGATATCTTTCAAATGCAAATCCATCCATATTCGCATCATCAATTGCTCCTCTTAGATGCACCTTTTTAAGGATCTCATTCATCTTGGATCCCCCTAAACATTTGGCCAATAATGCTTTGATGTCGCCAATCGCTTGGAGCTTCCCTGTTGTTTCTTCTTCTACAACTTTAATCCATGTTCCAGCCCCCACATGGATGACTGGAAGGTGAGCTATCAGTCCATCAAGGTCCTGATTGGCCCATGGCACATACTGTCCTTGTGTGCCTTTAATTAAATTTGGCAACTGTGTTTGTATGGTATATTTACTGGGGGTGTCTGGATCCATAAGATATTGTTGCTGTTCTTCACTGTGTGGTTGCATGTCGCTTGGGTATCTTCTGGGTTGATGTTCCTAGCCTTGTCTTGATCTCTAGGTCATCCCAGGCTGTCTAAGAATTCAGGGGTTAGAAACACATTGCTTGGGTAGCATGGAAGATGCTTGGGTAGCATGGAAGATGCATGCTCGTTGTTCTTACCAATATTCTTTGCTGATCTCTTGTCCAGCTTGGCTGTGCTTGTGAAGCATCTTCAAGAACCAAGTTGCCTGTGACATATTTATACTCTTTTCTCGGGCTGGTTGAGCATGCCCTGTGGCTTTCTTCTCTTCTCTTTTGCTGCTCCTTAGCTAGTTGCTCCTCCACCATTTCTTGCTCCAGTGCTTTTAGCCATTTTTCCAAGTCTCTTCTAGGTGTTGTTCTTGCCCTTGGCTTCTCTTCCTCTTCTATTTCTTGTTCAGAACTCAGGTCTGCTTGGCTCTGTGACATTCGCTGTTCTTCTTTTTGTCTTTCTTGCATTTCAGCTAAGGCTGAGGTCACATGTTGATAAGTGTTGAGGGTCTCCATACGTTCTGAAGCTATGTGGCCCATGTCTTCTCTCAGGCTTGCCCCTTCACTGTCCCTATCAGAACTGTCATCTTTGATGTCTATGTCCTCTTTTATTTCTATAGTTCCTGATATAGCAGGCATTTGTTTCACAGATTGGTCAAGAGGTGGTGCATAGGGAGGTGGTCTCTTTTTTCACTTTTATCATCTGCTGGTCTCTTTGTCTGTCTTTCAGCTTTTATTAATTTTATCCCATGATTTTTAAACAATTGCAACACATCCTGTTCTTTTTCTCTCTTCTCTTTTTTATTCTCAAGTTTTGCTTTGTGGTTTTTAATCCATCATTCCATTTCTCTACACATTGCCACATCAAATGTTCCCTCTGCTGGCCATTTTGTGTTTAAGCCCTTTGTTCATTTTTCCCATTTGCTAGAAAGCTCCCTTATGATGTCTTTACATATTGGATACATTGAGCACATCTGTTCTACTGGTGTTGATATCATTGTTGCAGTGTATCTTGTATTTTTCCCGTACCTCTCTAACCCAGCTCGTGTTTACCCTTAACTAGTCTTCATCAGGCTGGTCAGACGAGGATCACTAAAAGTATCCGACCCCTGAATTCCCCTGGGCTTTTGCTGGGTGGAGGACTTGTTTTAATTGCTAATGTATTTTATTGGTCTTAAGTATTTCAGAATAGCATTTATTTGTTGTCTATTCAATTGTTTTACAGGTGTTTCCTCCTCTTCATCTAACATTGGCCAATGTGAATTATTCTGCATCCAGATAATGTCTCCTCCTAGGCTAATTATGTCAAAACTCCAAAGTTCATCTGCAGCAAACCAGCGACCTGTAGCAGATACACCTCCTACCCAATGCATAAGAGTGAGAGATGGGGTTAATTCTACTTGACACCCTCCCAATACAGTTACAGAAACATTTAATTCACTTCTATCACAATATTCTAAATGAAAAGGTTCAAGGAAGTCAGTCAGGGCTTCCCTTTCCACTTTGTTTAAAAGTCCCCTTCCTCTTCTTCCTTCTTTTTCCCTTTCCCTCGTCTGTGTCTATATAAATCACTCATTATTTACAATGATTACTTGCTGTTATTTTTGTTTTAACACCCATATACTTCCACTCACAGCTGTTTGCTATGCTCTGGATCTCTGCCTATGACAATTGTTACATTCACTTTTCCCATAGTTCCACTTGTTGTGTAAAGTGGTGTTAATTCCCCATTGCTGTTGCTATTGAAACAACACCTTGCTCTTCCACTGCACTGGATGTATGTCAGTGCTCATCTAAAGAAAGCCACCGCTTAAAATGGTCACTTTTTGTAGCCCTTTTTGATGTAAGGCACATATACTGGGTCAATTGGTATTTTTACTTCTGCACGTAATTGCACCGATTGAGAAGGACTCAACATATAAAGTCCAGTTAGGTGGTGAACCAATGGTTCAAAGGTCAAATGTTTATCCACTATGGCTCTCCAATCTACTGACGGCCACTCCCTTTCTATTTTCTGCAAATTAGTGATTGTAGTCAATTTTTGCATAAATGCTTTTTTCTTTTGCTCTGTAAGATCCCATTTATCTATTCCTGCACAATCTATGTATTCAGATTCTCTCCAAAAATGAGTACTAATTCCCCATGTTTCTATTAATAGTCTTACTAATTCTAGTTCTTTTTTCTTTGAGCTGTTTTTGTTTGTCAAAGCCAGAAAGCATCTGCTTCCACATTAGGTTGCTTCTTAATGCAAAATTATTAATGGTCTGTTTCATTAAGCTTTGTAATTCAGAATCAGTAATAGTTTGCTGCCACATTTGGTTGCTGTGTAGGGGAAACACAGAGAAAAAACCTTGTCTATGTCTCTGTATGTTTCTGTCTGCTCGCTCACTGCCCCCCTTTCTTACTCGCTCTATCTACCCCCGCCTTTTCGCTCTTTAGCTCCACTGAATACAATGCAGCCTTTACAATGCTCCCACTGTATAAGAGAGAAAGAGAGAAAAACAGATGCTTTTTCTTACTATAATTCATTCCTTTTTGCAACATACGTGTTTCTTATCTGAATCATCTTACCTATAATGATTGGTGTTAGATCATTAACACCAATATCTCAAAATATTTTACTGCTTCAATGCTTTTCTAATTATTAGACCTCATATCTTTGTGTCTTTTGTAACATGCTTCTCAGGAGAAAAACAATTACAGACACATATCACCTCATTCATCCACATACAACATAGCACAGTGCAGCCAGCATAAGCACAATACAGTCAACATAAACACATCAACAATCGCAGCCAACTTGCATCGTCAATATAATTGATTTGTACACAACACAAGCAATACATATATTCACAGCAACTTATTCAACACAAACATGTTTATAGTCTTCTGCACATAATTTGAAATATCCAAATATCTTAACTATCACTATGCCCCCCTTGGGCGACCACACCTCTTGCGTGCCTGCCAATTCAGCCCAAAATGCAGCGCTATTTTGATAACAAGGCCAACCATCCTATGTGGGCTTCCTGTGTCTCAGCCAGGTCAAAGGCCAACCATCTATTTGGGCTCCTTATCATTTACTGGTGTCGCTGCACCTTGCGGTATTGGCAGGTTTTCTAACACTGCCAATTCAGCCCACCTCCAGTCTCCTGTGGTGCGGTATCCACAGGACCTACCAATTCAGTCCACCTCCAGACTCCTGCGGCGCAGTATCCGTAGGGTTTTCAAACTTGCTTATTCAGCCCTCTCAATATTGCTATCTTGACAAGCAGTGCCAACCACCAAAGTGGGCTCACTATTTCTCTACCAGCTCAGCGGCCTCAGCCTCAGCAGGCTCCCCTTCGTCACTGGCGCTCCACTGAAAGCAGTATCCGCTAAGTTTGTGTGTACTTCAACCTATTTACAAGACATATTTACATTTGCATGCATAGTTTTGAAACCTGGAACCCAGTTCTCTATTTCATCCAATTAGTCATTTAATTCAGTTTGAGACCGGAAAGGCCTTGGTTAGAGTTACCACCTGGGCCAAACCTTGCAACAGACTGCACATAAACACCATTTATGCAAAATGCTTACCTCAGGTTTTTTGGTACTAGTGAGTTTGTTCAGTCAGTGCAAGGAAGCCCACAGCAGTTTCCTTTGGCCTGGTGTTAGTCCCTTCGTGGTTGCCAATTTTATGTTGTGGCACATGGAAAATGTTTTATCCCTCTCTCTCTAAGAAAACTCTCAAAGTCAGGTGTCAAAGGTTAGAGTTTATTGAGCAAAACAACAAACCCAAGATGTCAGCTGAGATCTGACTTGCTCGGTCAAAACCCTCCTGTCTTATACAGTTTGTTATCTAGCATTACTTCATACCTACGTGTCTTAAGTGTCTTAATATTTTTTGTATCAAATGGATTCAGCTTGCCACCATTATTTCACAGAGCCTCTGACTTAATTTTAATGGTGGAAATCTGGCTGTTTGCCAGGTTCATTTATCATGAAAAAAAACATTTTTAATGAATAATACGTTATAATCTGAGCATATATAGATACTTTAATTATCGGTTGCATCAATCTTTTAACTGTATGTACTTTCATGACTCAGTACATTTGTTCTGTGCTTACAGCTGAGTGCACAGAGCGTTCTTGCAACATTAGCACTTTAAGTGTCAAATGCCCTTTCCTTGGTCACACATAGTCCAGGCTTTCTATGTTAGTTCTTTTATATAATTTAGTGCATTTTAATATAAAAATCAACTATATCTGTAAATGGCTAGTTATCTCCAGTAGCTTCTATGGTTACGGACATGTTACATAACCATTGAAACAGTGTCATATGATCGCAATGATAGAAACATTTGTTTATGTTTAATTTAAACTAGTAGTTTCCTTGTTTATTTGAGCTCAAACAAAACTCTCCTTCAAGGTGTGTTGATTTGTTTTAATGCTCTTTTCTTAGCAGAATTCATTCACTGATAGATGACTTTATAGCTCTTTGCTGTTGATGAGTGTTTTGTGTTGCTTTTGATAATGTGGAAGAAAAGTGTATGGTAAGAGTGGTGCTTTTAAAAAATAAAACATTAGACAGTTGTTAACTTAAGGTGATACAAAGTTTTTGCATTACACAAGTTTTGAAAAGATGTGAGATGAGATGTCTCAAACTCAGCAAAAAAGAAACATCCCTTTTTCAGGACACTGTTACAAAATTATCTTTAAAATACAATCCAAATCACTTGACAGATCTTTATTATAATGGGTTCAAACAATGTTTTCCATGCTTGTTCAATGAACCATAAACAATTAATGAACATGCACCTGTGGAATGGTCATTAAGACACTAACAGCTTACAGATTGTAGGCAATTAATGTTACAGTTATAAAAACTTAGGACACTAAAGAGACCTTTCTACCAACTCTTAAAAACACCAAAAGAAAGATGCCCAGGGTTCCTGCTCATCTGCATGAATGTGCCTTAGGCATGCTGTATGGAGGATTGTGGACTGCAGATGTGGCCAGGGCAATAAATTGCAATGTCCTTACTGTGAGACACCTAAGACAGCACTACAGGGAGACAGGAAGGACAGCTCATCATCCTCGCCGTGGCAGACCACGTGTAACAACACCTGCATAGGATCACGTACATCTGAATATCATACCTGCAGGTCAGGTACAGGATGGCAACAACTGCCCAAGTTACACCAGGAACGCACAATTCCTCTATCAGTGCTCAGGCTGTCCGCAATAGGCTGAGAGCTTGTAGACCTGTTTTAAGGCAGGTCCTTACCAGACATCACCGGCAACAATATCGCCTATGGGCACAAATCTACCTTCACTGGACCAGACAGAACTGGCAAAAAGTGCTTGTCACTGACAAGTTGTGGTTTTGTCTCAACAGGAGTGATGGTTGGACTGGGTGTTTCTCATTGAAGGAATGAGCATGTATTCTGGAGTGGGATCAATTTGGAGGTTGTGGGTCCATCATGGTCTGAGGCAATCTCAGTGCTGTGCATTATAGGGAAAACATCCTCCTCCCTCATGTTGTACCCTTCCTGCAGGGTCACAATGCCACCAACCATACTGATTGTTCTGTGTGTGATTTCCTGCCATGGTCAGAGAAGAACCCAGATCTCAATCCCAATTAGCCTTGGTGGAAGAGGTAACATCTCACAGCAAGAGCAGGCAAATCTGAAGAAGAAGCCTTTATTTTTGTCACACATTATACATAAATTGTTTGCATATATACAGTGAAATTTCTTTTTTTTTTTTTTTTTTTCTCATATATCCCAGCTAAGCTGGGGTCAGGGTCAGTCATGATACAGCACCCCTAGCAGGTAGGGTCAAGGGCCCAACAGTGGCATCTTGGGGCTTGAACCTCTGGCCTTCTGGTCAGTAATCCAGAGCCTTAACCACTGAGCCAGCACTGCCCCAGATCTGGTGCAGTCTGTGAGGAGGAGATGCACTGCAGTGCTTAATGCTAACACCAAATACTGACTGTTACTTTTGATTTTGACCCCCCCCCCCTTTGTTCAGGGACACATTATTCAATTTCTGTTAGTCACATGTTTGTGAAACTTGTTCAGTTTATGTCTTAGTTGTTGAATCTTTTTATGTTCATACAGATATTTACACATTAAGTTTGCTGACAATAAAAGCAGTTAAAAGTGAGAGGACGTTTCTTTTTTTAGTTTAATTTGGAATAGTTTATTATATTTGAATATGTGCAAATAAAACATCTACTCTGGCTGTGCAGCATGAATATAATGCCAATATCTTTAGCTATGGGTAATACAAGTCATGCATTAAGTAAATGGAGTAGATTTTTTTAAGGTAGGACATGTTTGAAACTAAAGCATAATAATTGAATGGTTTAATTAATTAATTAGTGTCTTCAAAGTCCACAGTGAATTGTTTGCAGGGGTGCATATACTTTATGCAGCAGCCCTGCTGTTCAGGGCCAAGGCTTTAGTTGGCAAGAATTTATTGTCTATGTATTTCAATTTAAGTAAGAGAATGAAGTGATGTGCACTATTCTTTTTTTTTTTTTTTTTTTTTTTTTTTTTTTAACCCAGCCACCACCCAACCCCCACTTGGGAAGGACAACAACAAAATGAATAACTAATAACGACCAGGTTTCCAATGAATATCAGTATACAATATCCAAAAAGCAATACAATATCAAATAAACAAGAAAAAACAGAATAAACATTAGCCAGATTGGGTGCCATGACATATTTCAATAAACAGTGGTTCTGACGATTTTGTAAAGACACTTAAATGGGGTTTCTGATATAGACACGTTCAGATGTGCTTATTTTCTCAAAATGAATGTAATCTAGAATAGGGTTGTCTCAGTGTTTGGTGGTTATACAAGATCTATTTTTCTGATTTTGTAGTGTTACTTGCTGTTTAATACTGTATATACATATAAACTTTATTTTTATTTAAATCCATCCCCCCACCACTGTGGGGAGGACAACAAAACGCTAAAGTATTTTAATACAATTACACATTTTAATGCCCCAACACCACCACAGATAATATCATTGACCAATATCTTAAGTTAAAACAATATTACATAATATCAATAAACAAACAAGAAAAACACCACAATACACATTAACCAGATCTGCTGTATTGTGACATATCTGTATAAACAGTGGTTATGATTTTATGTTGATATACTTAAAACAGCAGTTTATTCTCTATGGAGTCCATCTTAAGACTGAGAAGATGCAGGTGGTGGTTGATGAGGTGCTCTGGCAGGAAGCTTGCAACAGTTAATTTTTGGTGGAGTCCATCTGAAAACCAAAGTACAGGCAGTGGCTAGTGAAGTATCCCTTACTGTCTGGATGGAAGTTGGCCTAAGTTCATCCTAGGCTAAGTCCATCATAGTAGGTTGAAGTGAAGCAGACCAAGTGCATCCACATATGCAAAAATGTAAAAAAGAAAACACTGTATATTATCCATGAATATAAATACAGTACATATATCAATCTTGAATTGAATTGAATATATGCACTACATTTGGACTATACTGTTAAGAATGTAATATACTTCATCATTCTTCCATATTTGTGCATTCACATGATTTAAAATCTAACCTTCCATATGAAAGAATCATTCGTCTGAACAAAAACAAAGGACATGATTTAAAAAAAAAAAAAAAAAAAAAAATGACATGATAACACTACATTTTAGTAGTGCTATCCATAGCCTTTACCTCAGTGTATAAGTGTGTCCACTCCTCTAATTTGTCACTATGCAACACTGTGGTCCTCAATATCATCCACATATGGCCCTCACCTATGAGCAAAGAAGGAATAAATAAATCATGGGAAGACTATGCACACAAAGATACTAAATCAAAATAAATTAATGTATTAACAATGTGAATCACATAACACAATCCACATGTAAATAATATTATTAATGATATAATAACCATAATACAATATTTAATATATAGTACATAATAATATACATTTATATTAATATAACCAAAACATAGGTTTAGGAGACTTGTTTGATTAAAATGGGTCTAACCTAACACAAAAAATAAATAAAATAACATGACTTTAAAATGCTTTTGTGCATCCATTTCATGCATTTATTATACAACTGTAACCATATGCTCACCGATGCTGAGTGTTAGAACCGCTGTATGTGCACAATGTAAACTGTCCACTTGTCTGTCTCTTTTTGTTAACAGGGTCTTCACATCAGTCTTGATCTTTTCTGTTGCTTAAGTTGTTCAGTTTCTGAAAGACATTGAAATAAACATCTAGATTAGTCTTTAAAATTCAGTGTTGCTGTAAAACTTTTCCCTAATTTTGTGGTACTGAATTTCCCTTGTCTGCTGCAAAAAAGGCACAATACCTTTGAATGATGCTCTTGTCGTGTTTTGTAATGATGCTGTGATTTCAGGATCAGCATATATCTTTTCATTGAAGTCCATAATGTGTAGTCCACATAACGAGGTTGTTCGGCTGAGGGCAACGTACGCCATTCCTGGCTCGAAAATACACTTCAAAGACACCACAGCAGATTGCATCGACATCCCCTGAACCTTGTGAGCGGTACAGGAATAGGCCAACTTAATGGGGAATTGTCTTCTTACAGCTCCTTTTCTCAGGCTTTTCTCTGATCTCTCAATGTAAACTAGATTATCTTTTTCACCTTGTACTTTTCTGTGATGTTTCTGTCCTGCATTTGGATTGTCCAGCTGAAGTCCAAGCATCTTTACTGTGGCTATTCCATCTCTTGTTTTGGTGACGATGTTGCCAATCTGCCCAAAACTACCATTAACAATACCATCCTCAACATCCAGATTCTGAGTCACCATAACACGTGTTCCGACTGCGAGTTGAATGGTGTCAAGTACGTCATCTTTTTTTTTTTTTTTTCTGTTGACAGGTTTCTTCTGCCTCTTCATCTCTTCTGTTCTAGGGTCTTTCCTGTAATCTTCAAAATCAGTGGTTATTATGTCAGTGTGAAGAGCACAGACAGTTTCAGTATTGTGCTTGTTCACTTCCTTGTTGGTAGCAAATATGTGCAGTGCATGATGCAGGTAATCTTTAGTGTCCATCACAGCTTGGAGAAACAAAACTCTATCATTTTCACTAAAAGCTTTAGAATTTTTCTTTATTCACAGCCTGTTCAAAAGTTCAGCAAAAGTAAGGTCTTTCTGATGCATGATCTCTGTCAGGGTTATCATTTGAAAATTGTCCTTCCAGAAGTCTAATACGTTGTCTTCATACACACAGAGTGGTTTAGATTTATCGAGAGGTGGCAGTTGGTAAAAGTCCCCTACAGCAAGAACAGAGATGCCACCAAAATTTTCTTGGTACCTTTGATCTGTTGAAATCTCCAGTTTAAATAGGTAAGCAGATGCTTTGAAACTATGGACACTTCGTCAATGATAAGAATCTCCACATTAGATAATTCTCCTCTCACTTCATCCAGGACATTTCCAAGTCCTTGATAAGGTGGCTTTAAATTCCTTTGGAGTTTTAAAATGTAATGCAGTGTTTTTTCAGAGATGTTAAATGCTGCAGTTCCTGTAAATGCAGCCAAGAGCACAGTATGCATAGAGAGATCTCCATCCTCCCAGAGTCGAGGAAGTTGTCATAGAATCTTGGTTGCCTCTGTGTATATGCATTTAATGACATGTGATTTTCCACAGCCAGTTCCACCTGATAGAAACTAAAAGAACTGCTCAGGATTCTGACCCCAAAAACATCTCAGGCACCACTTGCGGACAGTGTAAAATAAAGATGCCTGAGTCTCATTTAGACTGCGGAACATCTTCCTCACAAAGTCAACACTCATTTGCAGTGCCTCTATTCTTGGTAAGACTCTGTCTCCTCCACAAACAATCTGGAATTCGGGAACATCATTTTCATTCTCTTCCTCTGCATTGACTCCTTGTTCTGCAATACATTCTAAAAGATCTGCTTCAACTTCAGGTGCAAAAGCTGTCCATGCGTTCTCAATTGGTCTTTGCAGTTGCAACGGTTCAAAAGCTTCATTCACTTCTTTGCTGTGTTTTTCAAACTTCTACTGGTGTGCTTTGACAATTGCACAAACAGGAAACAGAAGACCAGGGTATGCAGGAAGTTCCACAAATGCATTCTTGTAAAACTGCTCATATGTAGGGTATCTCTGAGGTTTCAGCTGTGCGTTGACACGATGTGGCACATAATGTTTCAGCAAACTTCTGTAAAGCTTTTCTGGTTGTTTCTCCTCCGAAAATCGAGCATATCTGATAACTGCAGCCTTACCAGCAGTTCTTTTGTTTGAATAAATCCCATGTCATTGAATAGTTGGTGAACATTATTGCCTTTAGTCTGACGGCCATACACAATACAGTAATTTGAGGCAAAGTCTGCTGTCACATCTTTTCAAACTCCACAGTTTCAGTCCTTGCTCTGTATTTGTCTATTATGCCTGACATCTACATATCCTCTGAATCAGGATTTTTGCACTAAGGGGCAGACTCATTTTCAGTGCATCATCATCTGTTGGTATAAACACAATGCTGTGTGAACACTTCTTCGACGTAAGCTGCATGTTCATGCCACAGACTCCTGAGTGCTTACTTGCCTGTGTTTAGAGTAGGCCTTCATTATGTTATGTAAACAAGGAAGAGAAAATAAATCTGTTTTACACACATCCTTGATTATGTTCTGCAGGAAGTCATTCATTTCATGCTCTGGCTTGGAAATGTAGGACAACATATACATGATGCAGCTGTAAGGGTCAAGAACGTACTGAATATCCATGTTTGCATTCCATGCTCTCAGCAAATCAGATTTATATCCATTGACTCAACACTCATTTGGTTCACGCTGCAGCATAATCACATTAGAACTTGACAATGCTTAAGCACAGTCACTATAGTCATCCATGATTAAATTACACTTTATCAGCAGCCCTGACAAGTTGTCAAAAGATGCTTTGGGGTCATTGAGCAAATCCCAAACTGGTTTTAATTTCATCTTGGCATCCATCATTGCTTTTCGAAGAGCATCCGATCTTGCTTTCATTCTGTCTGCTTCATTTTGGGCTTCAGGTTCCTCTTCATTAGGATGTGGTGTTCGTGGTAATCATAGTTTCTGACATAAGTAGTTTAGGGAACCCATATCTACACAATATGTTTCCCGTCTTGCACAATTTAGAGTGGTATCTGCTGGTAGAAGTAATCCTCAACTTCACCAGTGGGCTGGGCAAGTGACAACAGCAGATGAGTCATTAACGCATCCACTCATTTCTCAAACATGTGCATAACAGTGACAGGGTTGATTCAGAGTATTTTGCATGCCGTTGTCCAGTCAAGCTCTGAAAAGTCAACAGCTTCACCTTGTTGAGCTTTAATTGCCATTATTACTTCAGGCCATCAAATTTCAGTTGTAAAACATAAAACATAGGTAGACATTCCTAATTATCTGATCATGGCCTGTAGATCATATAGTGTTTTCTCCTAATAAGCTGGACTACCTCTCAGAGGTTGCATGAACTGTGTAGCATGTCTGTTGTGAACCAGTCTTTCAACTTCACGGTTATCTTGAAGTAACTTGGAGATTCTTTGTCCATCTCTCGTAATAGGCTTTCCTTTTCACAACTGGATGGACATGCTGTTTCTGGCCAGGTGTGTTTCCATCACAAACTGTGCAAAGAAAAGGTAACTGGTCTTTTGCGAAACCACACAGTATCCACACAGAACAGCCTTGCATTAAAGTACATGCTTGGAGAAAATGTAACTTGTCTTGCTTCACCCATTGTATTCTGTCCAGGGGATGCCATGGCTTTGAGTTTGGGGTCTTTGAAAAAACTGACAGGCTTTTTTCCTTATGCAGGTGCAATGCTGAATATTCTCTCACTGTATAATAAGATCTCCTGTCCGATGTCTGCATACACGTGTCTAGAGTGAGACCAGGTCTAAATTCATCCTTTTCTTCTACACTCACGTCCTGCTCAACAACAGTGTCTTCTTGTGTTTCCTCTGTTTCTTCATGGCCTTCATCAAGGTGACTTTCAAAAGTTGTGTTTTCGCTTATGGAAATGTTTTTGTATTCAGAATGCATCTCTTTCAGTTTAGACAAAGCTGCTAGCACACTGTGCATATTCACTGTATGGAAATGCTGGTATCCTGTGTCTTTTTAGCTTCACCTGCAGAAGCTGGGATTCACTAATAGGTCTTGGCAGACAGCTGACTGTTGTCTCCACTTCAGAGGGTACACAGACAACACCACCACACACCGCTCTTTGTTGTCCTTTCGGCAATGCAACAATTTTTGCAAATGGTAAGAATTTGGCAATGAGCTGTCTTTCAAGCACATTTAATTCACACAATTCTGCAGGGATAGGTGCCAGTTCAAGATTGTTTGCCACTGAAATGGAAGGCATGTGTGCTCTCAAAAGATGACTGTTACAAGTGTAGCAGATCCATTCCTGTTGCCTCTCCTCTGGAACTGAACAAGGACCTGTGCAGGTGCTGTCACAGGCATGAATGTATTTCCTGGTTAAGCAAAATGCTGCAACATGACATTTTTGTCAGATCTTTGTCGGCTACATATCTTGACTTGATTTGGCAACGGCGTCCTGGCAAACTGTGCAGACATGTGTAGGTCCTTGCTGAATTTGATGATGAAATGCAGATATGGCCGTTTGCATCAAGCTGGTTGACACAAGCTGGTTTGTAGCATCAATATGGGGAGTGTTCTGGCAAGAACGGATGTACAGTCTGTATTTCCTTTTGATCCTTGATGCACACCACAGTTTATGAAGAATGTGGAATCCAGCATCATTTACACATTTATGCACCAGGTCTGGAGGAGGAACGAGCTTTCAAATCTCTCTTCCTTCACAACCTCCACGAGTTCGTGCGATATGTAGTCAGGATGCACTGCAAAATGGGCGACCCCACCATGCAGGAAATCAGAAGGTACGCACAACTGGCATGGGAGACACGCGTGCGCCCTGCCCGAGGGCACAAAGGCAATGCCAGAGCCCTGGGGATCCAAGCCTCACATGCAGACCTAGCACTTGAAGGCAACGAAATGCCTCGCGTTAAGGTGAACGCTAGAACAGGACCCCAGAGGCGCAGATCACCCCTCCAGCAGGGTAGGCAACAGAACCAGGGGGGTGGTAACCAGACACACCCCCAGGGTCACGGCAGGCCTAAACAACAAAATGTTCACCGGCCAAAAGGAAATGCGTGGTTCGAACGAAAACCCAAACAAGAAGGTGAGTGGGTAGGTAAGGTTTTAAATCCCCTCAGAGTACAAGATTTGAGAGAGGAAATGGAGGATATAAGGAGACGCTTGACTGAGTTATTAACGAAGCTTGACGTGCTCCGTTGTTCACCAGGTCCGCCGAACTCCTGAAACCTCATCAGTATGACTAGACGATGTACCCCCCTTCCGTTAACACCAAAATCTATTTTGTAGGTTGGGAAAAGAAGAACAGGGTCCAAGTCCCTCCTAACATGCCACACCCTCCTTTCTGACCTTCTTGGGCTATCTGTACTATAAGGGTAACGCCTGACACATGGGTCATTCAGCTCCCACGCACTACTTCACACCGGTTCCAAAATAGTTTAACGGGTTCCAACACCTTCGCAGAGGTAGCTAGAGCAAAGCTCTCCCTTGGCAAACCATTATAGACAGAGACCTGCAACTTAAGCATCACAAGCTACACACAAGATAGGTCGTCTATCACAAAACAGGCCTGGATTGACACCTTTCAAGGGATGATGCTAATAGACCCTGTTTACATATGTCCCATTAATACGGAACCACTGTTAGTTGGCCAGGACATACTGAACCGATTGGCTCTGCTCATTTACTGCCATCGTGGACACGTGGGCTCAGGTTGACATACCGAGACCACTTGGTCCAGAAAACAGTTCGCCAGCTTCAGATGGACAAGTCGCCATCGTCCAAAAATCCAGCAGAGACGATGACTCCAATAAGAACAATTACAGGGCCTGAATAAAACCCTTCAGGGTACTATAGTCACTGTAAATTTGCACTCCGTTCTTATCAATAACACTTTGCACGCTTTAGGGACTTTGTCAGAGAAAACAACTTATGTGTGTATCATTAGAGATCTAATGCAGGACCTCAGGGAAATTTGCTCCTCATGCAACAGTCTGAGTGGTGGAAGGATTCCAGCTTACCTGGTCTCCCTAGACCTTGTCGAATAAATCCTTAGATCTGCTACTATCTCCATTGTGCAACCTTCACAGATACACCTGGCATATAGTTTTGGCATTGAAATTCCAATCCATGTAAATCCTCAGAACCTCAAAATAGGATTTATCCTCAATATACCATCATAGGCAGAATACATATAGACTAAAGTCCGTATTTAATGTTGGTTTTCAGAGAGGTAATGCACACATTCACATCAAAACACCACCAAGGACCCCTCGCTCTACCTTATCCCTAACCTTAACATGTGTACCAAGACAAAGGACATTCATTGGGTTTGTCCAAATGCAACCCCTTTGTTAGAGAGGTGACTAACTACCTCTGCGGCCTAAGAGCCGAATTCCCTGAACAAGTATCATGGTAGCATGTCCATCAAAGATGAAGGAACAGAGACAAGGGTAGAGCGAGCAGGCAGTCGCTGGCTCGTTAACACACCAGCCACAGAAATCCCAATGTCATACAACCGCCATGATACAGCCACTAAACTAAGGCTACCAAACCAAACGGTGTTCTTAATGGTTCCCCAAGGAGCCACCGTGCACATTGACAATATTGTCCATCATCTCAATGCCCACAAACATGATGCAGAAATTGAGATCATGGATGCATTCAGAGGTCACAACCTCACCATTGATGACACCCTTCAACAGCAGCTTCAGGCTGAAGGGAAGAAATTAGTAAAGTTCAGTCTCAAACCGACTGGCTTGACCACTATATTTCCTAATCACATAAGCAGATCGTCATCTTACCAAGAACATCCAGCAGTTTGGTTGCCCTCTGGCTCCTCCTTAGTGGTTGGATCAACATCGCAATTATTGCACACGCCATGTACAGGTACATTCAACACCTACAGGCCAGACTGGACTCCCTCCTCATACAGCCGTGTTTTACACACCAGTCTATGCCCATCCCACAGGTTAACCCCAATCATTTCCAAGAATAAGCCTTTTAACCTTTAACCCTCCTTTCCTCTAACATTTTGTTCTTAGTAACCAGTGTCAGGTTCTACTTTGATTTTGTGTTATGACCAAAGGACAACAAAGGATTGTGTTATGGTTAATGCTGTGCTTTCCAATAACTTGAAATGTTTATGTGTGATGAATGTAGTTTTAGATTTAGCTAGAAGTTCTATGCCCAGATGTGCCTCAATCTCTGTCCAGACGATAAAGCCTCTGTGAACTCTAATGAACTGTATGGACTGTGCAACAATTTTCTTTCCTATTAGGAATACATGGATGGCGTAACCCACAGGTTACTGTGAACCGACAAGAACTGTTCGGCCCTTCAGTTGCTCTGAAGATGCTGGACAACAACCAACTCTTCAGAACAAACGGGGGAATGTTGGGCCTCATGTATTCAGATAGAAGACAAAGGCAGGCCTAACACAGTCGTAAAACCTAACTCAGCCCCCCACATACCAAGTCGTAAATCTTACTGATGAAAACCGCGCAAAATCAAACAAAGGGAGTCCAAAACAGACTACAAATCCCATGAAGCCTTGCTCACTAAAGGATCGAACTCTCAACTCCTATTGGATGAGGCACACAACAGAACGCACCTCAACCATGACATCATCAGGAGTAGAAATACCTCTGAAATGCTTCCGAGATTTGCTTCCAGCAACTTTGCTCGCCGTGGGTAGACGCAGCTCATCGCTGCTCTCAGGTGCAGTCTCGTGGCACAAGGAAGTAACGTCCGACTTGAAACTGTGGCCATTCAATCTCCATCTCGCTGGACGAGTTGAGATTACTCTGTGTTCCACCGAACACTCTAACGGATCCGAAGGAGACTGCCGAGCAATCCGCATCTTCATCCATTTGCCTACAGAAGTGAAGAGAGAAAAGATTTCTCTTCCATCTTCAATCAAGTCGATGTTGCTGATTTCTCCGCCAGCCCGCCAAGAATCAACAGCCGTACCGCCCGCCAACAGAGCGAGGAAACAGCCTCCCGTCATCACCCAAGCCTCGAGGAACCGAGTCTGAGTTAAAGGACAGATGAACACACATTCTGCATCCTCATGCGATTCAAGTAAGAGGTTTATGTCTGGGCAGAGATAGAATATTATAATGTGTTATTCCTGTTTACCAAGGTTTTTGCTTGTACAGTTTACAGACTATCATGTCCGCTCATTATTAATACTCAGGGAATTAATTATCACAAATTTGATTTGCTGTATTGTGGTCCAACCACATTGGGCTGTTGTGCATTTCGCCATCGTGGGTGAGACCGACAAACTGAGTTTATCCATTAAAGAATCAAAGAACGCGGGACTGTTTACGAGCGTCCACCGCGGCTCTGAGTGATAAACTAACAGCTGCTTTCTCTCCCACAATCGCGAAATCGGCTTTGGGGCCGTCACGTAATTCTCTCTCTCTCTCTCGTACTAACCACACACACGCACGCACGCGACCCCTCACAAACATTCTGGCACACATTTTTGGCTAGTAAATTACTTCGTGATAAAGCTCAGCTTTGTCCCTAAGCTACCATTGACTGGTTTCTCTCCGCCCACATTCTCGGTCATATTCCCTGGCCGGAAGTCTCACGTGACATACTCTCAACGAGAGTCACGTCCGCCATTTTGTGTGCATCCCTCCTTACACACTTACACACACACACACACACACAAACACACCCTCATGTGTTATGGGATTATTTTGATTTCCATATCTAATCATATCACTTTTTAGTTTGTAGTTGGAAGTCGGAAGTTTATTAACTGCATTGTATTAATTATTAATTGATATTACTGCATAAATAAACTTTTTTATATTACAAAGATAAGTGTTTTGGTTTATTTTGCATACACCTGTGTCATGCTGACGGGATGTCAGTGCTCAGATTCAAGCCTTCATTCATTGTTTTTTTTCCTGAAAATCGATATTCTTCGGAAGTTGATTTTCCTAAGAAAACAATCTAATATTGAGACTGTTATACTATCTGGTTATTAGTCCCTGATTCCTGACTTCAAAAGATCAACAATAAAAGTCAAAATCCCAAATGCATCATGGATTTACAGTAGTTACATTGCATCTCTTCAAAACTTATGTAATACAAAAACTTCTCAACATCATACATCAACAATTGCCTAATGTTTTACTTTCTAAATGCACCACTCTGATCATGCTCTTTTCATCCATATTGTCAAAAACAACACAGAAAATTCATCAACAGCAAAGAGATACGAACAAAATCACCTCTCAGTGCTTGATTCCTGCTAAGAAAAGAGCATCAAAACTCATCATCGTGGATAGGAAGACAAACTTTTTGAAACACATTTCCAAACCAAAAGCTATAGAAATGATCCCTAAAAGTATAGTCTTGTTTTTCTCAGTGGAACACAAACAGAGCTCCATTCTCACATGCTTCTTGTCACTACTGGTTTTGCTTTGTTGATCGTTGGCTTTTTTTATTTATTTTTTATTAACATTTTTATTGATTCATAATTTATCAAAAAAAATATAACAACATCTATACAATGAATGAATCAAACACTTTAAACATTAAACCCCCACTATATCCCCTCCCCCTACCAAACTCTCAACCCACCCTGACCCCCCCACGAACACCCCTGTGGTCAACAGAATATAGACACACACACAGAAAAATAAAACATCAACATAAAATAACATACAATAATCAAGTATGATAAAAAAAAAAAAACAAAAAACTAAACTCTAATTACTCCGTCCACTGCCCCACCTCGATATTCCCTCAAAAATGCTAAATAATTGCCCCATTTCTTATTGTACGATTCCCTAACCCCCATCCTAACGCTCGACCCCTCCTCGAAGGCAGCCACCCTCCCCATCTCCGCGCACCACTCCGGGAACGAGGGTGCTCCATCCTACTTCCAACTCCTTAAAATAACCTGCCTACCAGTCATCACACTGGTCAAAACCCAGTCCTTCATGTACTTATCTACCAAATCCATGACTTCCCTATCTCCCAAAATACAGAGTCTGGGGCAGAACGAGACCTGAGTGCCCAAGACATCACACACAAAACTTTGCACTTTCAGCCAAAATTCTTGGATCTTAAGGCACCCCCAAAAAACATGGATGGTGTCTCCATCTTCAGTATGGCATCGCTAGCAGATGGGTGTGTCCTTAAGACCAAGCCTATACAATCTAGAGGGGGTCCAATAAAATCTATGTAAAATCTTAAATTGCATAAGGCGAACCCTTGCATCTCTAGATGCAGACTTTATGTTTTTTAGAATCCTTGCCCACACTTCCTCCTCCAATAACAAATTTAAATCTTCCTCCCATAATCTTCTGAGTGAATTTAAAGCTCCGTCCCCCAGACTCTGAATTAACAGGGAGTAATACACTGATGCCTCATAACCCTTACCAAAAGCAGCAATCACCACTTCCAGAGTATCTGCCGCTCTAGGGGGGTGTATGCTACTCCCAAATACAGAGCAGAGCAGGTGGCGCAGCTGTAAATACTTATAAAATTGAGATATGGGAATCCCAAAATGTTGAATCAAATTTTCAAAAGATCTCAATACTCCACCCTCATAAAGGTCACCAAGTGTATTAACCCCCCTCACAATCCAATCTGACCAACAAAAAGGGGACTTATTAATACATAGTTTAGGGTTCAGCCATATGCTTGAG
Organism: Myxocyprinus asiaticus; assembly: GCF_019703515.2. Lineage (NCBI taxonomy): Eukaryota > Metazoa > Chordata > Actinopteri > Cypriniformes > Catostomidae > Myxocyprinus > Myxocyprinus asiaticus. Next base: position 3,274,471 of record NC_059349.1, read on the forward strand.
GCTACGTTTAAATAAATATCCGAATTAAACACTCTGGACACTTTTGTCCATATCGAGTGCAAATGCAAAATAACGGGGTGCGACTTAACCTCTCCAGCTAGTTTACTCGAAAGGCTTTGCAGTGGCGAGATAGGGGCAAGAACTTCCTTTTCAATACAAAACCAGGGAAGAGCTCTCTCAGGTGGAAGTGACCAATGAACCAAATATCTAAGACTGAATGCATAATAATAAAATAAAATCTTGGCTAGGCCTAACCCACCTTTGTCAATCGGCCTATGTAACTTACTGAAATTTAACCTGGGGTGCTTACCATTCCAAATGAAGGACTTCGCTATGCTATCAAATTGCTTGAAATGAGAGAGGGGCCATCTACAGGGACAGATTGTAGCAGGTAGTTAAATTTTGGGATACAATTCATTTTAATAACATTAACCTTCCTAATCATCGATAAGTGTAATGAAGCCCACCTGTCCACATCATTAGAAAACCTTTTTATTAAGGGATCAAAATGAACTCTGACTAAATCAGACAAATTTGCTGGGAATAAAATTCCTAAATACTTAATTCCCTGTTTGGGCCACTGGAAGGCACCTGGCTGGAAGGCTGTTTCTGGACAGTACGCTGTCAAAGCCAAAGCTTCAGATTTAGACCAATTGGCTTTGTATCCTGAGAATTTGGAAAAGGAGTTAATAATTATGTGGAGGCAAGGCATAGATCTAGTGGGGTCGGAGACAAATAATAAAATATCATCTGCATAAAGCAGAAGCTTATGCGCCATACCTCTCGCCATCACCCCTGGAAAATCATCCTTTCTTATCGCGGCTGCTAATGGTTCCAGGGCAAGACAGAACAATAATGGGGAAAGAGGGCAACCCTACCGGGTGCCCCTATCCAGAGTAAAATAATCTGAAATTAAGCCATTTGTTTGCACCGCTGCTACAGGGTGTCCATAAAGTAACTTAATCCAACAATTAAATGTACTCCCAAACCCATACGTTTCCAAAATCTTAAAAAGATAATCCCATTCTACCATATCAAACGCCTTTTCGGCGTCAAGAGAGATGGCAGCAACCGGAGATTGATCATTCGCTACTGAACACATGATATTGATGAAACGCCTAATGTTATCAGAAGAGCTACGGCCTCGAATAAACCCCACCTGATCTATATGTATAAGTGATGTCATAACTTGACTTAATCGATTAGCCAGAATTTTGGACAACATTTTTACATCCAACTGGATCAGGGAAATTGGGCGGTAACTTTTACACACGCTTGGATCTTTGTCTTTTTTTTTAAATCAGACTGATCCGGGCTCGTGTCATGGTTGGAGGAAGCTTTCCATTCTTTAATGATTCCGTATAAACTTCTAACAAAAGTGGAGCCAGTTCTGTAGCAGGAGATTTGAAAAACTCAGAGGAAAAGCCGTCAGGCCCCGGAGCCTTGCCTGTAGGTAAGGACTTAATTACCTCGTCAAACTCCTCCAAGGTTATCTCAGAATCAAGAGAATTTTTTTGCACAGTCGTCAGTTTAGGGAGATCTAATGGTTCCAGAAAGTTCCTAATATCTTCATCAGTAGACAAAGAACTATAGAGATCAAGATAGAATTCTTTAAAAGCATTATTAATATCAATGGCCGAGGTAAATATTTCACCACCAGCAGATTTCACTGAGGGAATGATAGAAAAAGACTCTCTCTGATTTACACAGGTGCATCTCAATAAATTAGAATGTCGTGGAAAAGTTCATTTATTTCAGTAATTCAACTCAAATTGTGAAACTCGTGTATTAAATAAATTCAGTGCACACAGACTGAAGTAGTGTAAGTCTTTGGTTCTTTTAATTGTGATGATTTTGGCTCACATTTAACAAAAACCCACCAATTCACTATCTCAAAAAATTAGAATACATCATAAGACCAATAAAAAAAAACATTTTTAGTGAATTGTTGGCCTTCTGGAAAGTATGTTCATTTACTGTATATGTACTCAATACTTGGTAGGGGCTCCTTTTGCTTTAATTACTGCCTCAATTCGGCGTGGCATGGAGGTGATCAGTTTGTGGCACTGCTGAGGTGGTATGGAAGCCCAGGTTTCTTTGACAGTGGCCTTCAGCTCATCTGCATTTTTTGGTCTCTTGTTTCTCATTTTCCTCTTGACAATACCCCATAGATTCTCTATGGGGTTCAGGTCTGTTGAGTTTGCTGGCCAGTCAAGCACACCAACACCATGGTCATTTAACCAACTTTTGGTGCTTTTGGCAGTGTGGGCAGGTGCCAAATCCTGCTGGAAAATGAAATCAGCATCTTTAAAAAGCTGGTCAGCAGAAGGAAGCATGAAGTGCTCCAAAATTTCTTGGTAAACGGGTGCAGTGACTTTGGTTTTCAAAAAACACAATGGATCAACACCAGCAGATGACATTGCACCCCAAATCATCACAGACTGTGGAAACTTAACACTGGACTTCAAGCAACTTGGGCTATGAGCTTCTCCACCCTTCCTCCAGACTCTAGGACCTTGGTTTCCAAATGAAATACAAAACTTGCTCTCATCTGAAAAGAGGACTTTGGACCACTGGGCAACAGTCCAGTTCTTCTTCTCCTTAGCCCAGGTAAGACGCCTCTGACGTTGTCTGTGGTTCAGGAGTGGCTTAGCAAGAGGAATACGACAACTGTAGCCAAATTCCTTGACATGTCTGTGTGTGGTGGCTCTTGATGCCTTGACCCCAGCCTCAGTCCATTCCTTGTGAAGTTCACCCAAATTCTTGAATCGATTTTGCTGGACAATCATAAGGCTGCGGTTCTCTCGGTTGGTTGTGCATCTTTTTCTTCCACACTTTTTCCTTCCACTCAACTTTCTGTTAACATGCTTGGATACAGCACTCTGTGAACAGCCAGCTTCTTTGGCAATTAATGTTTGTGGCTTACCCTCCTTGTGAAGGGTGTCAATGATTGTCTTCTGGACAACTGTCAGATCAGCAGTCTTCCCCATGATTGTGTAGCCTAGTGAACCAAACTGTGAGACCATTTTGAAGGCTCAGGAAACCTTTGCAGGTGTTTTGAGTTGATTAGCTGATTGGCATGTCAAAATATTCTAATTTTTTGAGATAGTGAATTGGTGGGTTTTTGTTAAATGTGAGCCAAAATCATCACAATTAAAAGAACCAAAGACTTAAACTACTTCAGTCTGTGTGCATTGAATTTATTTAATACACGAGTTTCACAATTTGAGATGAATTACTGAAATAAATGAACTTTTCCATGACATTCTAATTTATTGAGATGCACCTGTATATCTAGCCAAAAG